>NC_142164.1:70481459-70782231 GCF_024610735.1 Ursus americanus
ATAAAGACTTTCCCAGACAAACAAAAACTAAAGGAGTTCAAAAACACTAAACCAGCCCTACAAGAAATATGAAAGGGGATTCTTTGAGTGCAAAGGAGAGACCAAAAGAGCCAAAGACAAGAAAGGATCAAAGAAAATCTCCAGAAACTATGACAAAACAAGTAGTATAATGGCAATAAATACATATCTACCAACAATTACCTTGAATGTAAATGGACTAAACACTCCAATCAAAAGACATGTGGTGTCTTAATGGATGAAAAAAACAAGACTGATTTATATGCTGCCTACAAAAGACTCATTTTAGATCTAAAGCCATCTGTGAATTGAAAGTGAGGATGTGGAGAACAATTTATCATGTGAATCAACTCAAAAAAAAGAGGAGGAATACCCATCCTTATATCAGACAAACTAGATTTTAAACCAGAGATTGTAATAAAAGATGGAGGACTCTATATAATAATAAAGGGTCTATTCAACAAGAAGATCTAACAATTGTAAATATTTATTCCCCTAACTTGGGAGTACCAAATATATAAACCAGTTAATAACAAAATTAAAGAAACTCAATGATAAGAATATAATAATAGTAAGGGACTTTAACACTCCACTCACAGCAATGGGCAGATCATCTAAGCAGAGGATCAATAAGGAAACAGGGCATCGAATGACACACTGTACAGACGGACTTCACAGATAATTACAGAGCATTCCAACCTAAAACAAAAGAATACTCATTCTTCTCCAGTGCACATGGAACTTTCTCCAGAATAGATCACATACTGGGTCACAAATCAGGTCTCATCTGGTACCAAAAGATTGGGATTATATTTCAGACCAAAATGCTTTGAAACTTGGACTCAATCACAAGAGGAAATTGGAAGGAACTCAAACGCTTGGAGGTTAAGGAGCATCCTACTAAAGAATGAATAGGTCAACCAGGAAATTAAAGAATTTTAAAAATTCATGGAAACTAATGTGAATGAAAACACATCTCTTCAAAACCTTTGGGATACAGCAAAGGCGGTCCTAGGAAGGAAGTATATTGCAATACAATCCTCGCTCAAAAAAATTAGAAAAAACTCAAATACACAAGCTAACCTTACACCTAAAGGAGCTGGAGAAGGAACAGCAAATAAAGCCTAAACCAAGCAGGAGAAGAGAAATAACAAAGACTAAAGCAAAGATCAATGAACTAGAAACCAGAACAGTAGAACAGATCAATGAAACCAGAAGCTGTTTCCTTAAAAGAATTAGAAGATTGATAGATCTCTAGCCAGACTTTTCAAAAAGAAAAGAGAAGGGACCCAGATTAATAGAATCATGAATGAAAGAGGAGAGAACACGACCAATGCCAAGGAAATACAATTTTAAGAACATATTACAAGCAATTATATGCCAACAAATTAGGCAATCTAAAAAAAAAAATGAATGCATTCCTGGAAACTTATAAACTACCAAAACTGAAACAAGAAGAAATGGAAAATCTGAAAAGACCAATAACCAGCAAAGAAATTGAAGCACTAATCAAAAACTTCCCAAAAAACAAGAGTCCATGGCCAGATGGCCTCCCAGGGGAATTCTACCAAATATTTAAAGAAGAACTAATACCTATTCTATTGAAGCAGATTCAAAATATAGAAATGGAAGGAAAACTTCCAACATCGTTCTATGAGGCCAGCATTACCTCGATCCCAAAACCAGACAAAGATCCCATCAAAAAGAATTACAAAACAACATCCCTGATGAACATGGATGCAAAAATTCTCACCAAGATACTAGCCAGTAGAATCCAACAGTACATTAAAAGGATTATTCACCATGACCAAGTGAGATTTATCCCTGAGCTACAAGGGTGGTTCAACATTTGCAAATCAATCAACAGGATACTTCACGTTAATAAAAGAAAAGACAAAAACCATATGATCCTCTCAATTGATGCAGAAAAAGCATTTAGCAAAATACAGCGCCCCTTCTTGATTAAAATTCTCCACAGTGTAGGGATAGAGATAAATTACCTCAATACCATAACAGCTATCTATGAAGAGCCCACAGCAAATATTCTCAATGGGGGAAACCTGAGAGGTTTTCCCCTAAAGTCAGGAAGACTCTCACCACTGTTGTTCAACACAGTACTAGAAGTCCTAGCCTCAGCAATCAGACAAAAAAAGAGATAAAATGCATTCAAATTGGCAAAGAAGAAGTAAAACTGTCAGTCTTCACAGATGACATAGTACTTTAGGTGGAAAACCCAAAAGACCCCAACCCAAAATTGCTAGAACTCATACAGGAATTGAGCAACATGGCAGGATATAAAATCAATGCACAGAAATCAGTTGCATTTCTATACACTAAAAATGAAGCAGAAGAAAGAGAAATTAAGGAATCGATCCCATCTACAATTGCACCAAAAAACATAAGATACCTTATAATAAACCTAACCAAAGGGATAAAGGATCTGGACTCTAAAAATTACAGAACACTTACTTATGAAAGAAATTGAGAAAGACACAAAAAGAAAGAAAAACATTCCATGCTCACGGTTTGGAAGAAAAATATTGTTCAAATGTCCATGTTAACCAAAGCAATCTAAACATTCAATGCAAACGCTATCAACAATCCATCAATTTTTTTCAAAGAGCTAGAACAAACAATACTAAAATTTGGATGGAACCAGAAACGACCTCAAATAGCCAGAGGAATGTTAAAAAGAACACCAGGGGGGGACATTTATAAAGCTCTCTCAGAAAAAAAAATGCAGCCAAGGATCCTTTATCCAGCAAAGCTTTCATTCAGAATTAATGAAGAGATAAAGACCTTCCAGAATCACCAGTCGTTGACCAATTTCATAACCATAAAACCAGCCCTACAGGAGATATTAAAGGGGGTTCTATAAAAGTAAAAAGGCCCCAAGAGTGATACAGAAAAGAAAGTCACAATCGATAGAAACAAAGACTTTACTGGCAACATGGCATCATTAAAATCATATCTCTCGATATTCAGTCTCAGTGTAAATGGCATAAATT
This sequence comes from Ursus americanus, assembly GCF_024610735.1. Classification (NCBI taxonomy): domain Eukaryota; kingdom Metazoa; phylum Chordata; class Mammalia; order Carnivora; family Ursidae; genus Ursus; species Ursus americanus. The sequence continues at coordinate 70,484,486 of NC_142164.1, forward strand.
CTGCCATAAAAAGCCACAGGGTTGCAGATTGGATAAAAAGACATAACCCATGCATTTGCTGTCCACAAGAGAATCATTTTGAATCTAAAGATACATTCAGACTGAAAGTAAAGGGATGGAATACCAACATTCACACCAATGGACCTCAAAAGAAAGCTGGGGTAGCAATTCTCATATCAGACAGATTGGATTTTTAACTAAAGACTATAGTTGGAAACACAGAAGGGCACTATATTATTCTTAAAGGATGTATCCAACAAGTGGATATGACAATTATAAATATCTATGCCCCTAACAGGGTTGCAGCAAGATACACAACCCAACTCTTAACCAGAATAAACAGACATATAGATAAAAATATGTTAATAGTAGGGGACCTCAACACTCCACTATTAGCAATAGACAGAGCACCGGAGCAGAAAACGAACATAGAAACAAGAGCTTTGAATGCCATACTCGACGAGATGGACCTCCTAGATATATATAGAATACTAAACCCCAGAACCAAAGAATACTCATTCTATTCTAATGTCCATGGAACATTCTCAAGGATAGACTATGTTCTGGAAGAACAAGTTCTCAACATTTGCTACAACATGGACGGCACTGGAGGAGATAATGCTAAGTGAAATAAGTCAAGCAGAGAAAGACAACTATCATATGATTTCTCTCATCTATGGAACATAAGAACTAGATTGATCAGTAGGGGAAGAAAGGGGTAAAGAAAGGGGGGGGTAATCAGAAGGGGGAATGAAACATGAGAGACTATGGACTATGAGAAACAAACTGAGGGCTACAGAGGGGAGGGGGTGGGGGAATGGGATAGGCCGGTGATGGGTAGTAAGGAGGGCACATATTGCATGGTGCACTGGGTGTTATACACAACTAATGAATCATCGAGCCTTGCATCTAAAACCAGGGATGTACTGTATGGTGACTAACATAATATAATAAAAAATCATTATAAAAAAAAAAGAATAGACTATGTTCTGGGTCACAAAACAGGTCTCAACCGATACCAAAAGACTGAAATTATTCCCTGCATATTCTCAGACCACAACGTTTTAAAATTGGAACTCAACCACAAGGAAAAATTTGGAAGAAACTCAAACACTTGGAGATTAAGAACCATCCTGCTCAAGAATGATTCGATAAACCAGGAAACCAAAAATCAATTTAAACTATTTATGGAGACCAAAGAGAATGAAAACACAATGGCCCAAAAACTATAGGATACTGCAAAGGCAGTCCTAAGGGGAAAATACATAGCCTACCAAGCCTCACTCAAAAGAATAGAAAAATCTAAAATGCAGTTTTTATATTCTCAACCTCAAGAAGCTGGAAAAGCAACAGAGGGACAGGCCTAATCCATGCACGAGAAAGCAGTTGACCAAGATTAGAGCAGAAATGAATGAATTAGAAACCAGGAGTACAGTAGAGCAGATCAAGAGAACTAGAAGCTGGTTCTTTGAAAGAATTAATAAAATTGACAGACCACTGGCAAGACTTATCCAAAAAAATAGAGAAAGGACCCAAATTAATAAAATTATGAGTGAAAAAGGAGAGGTCACAACCAACACCAATGAAATTAGAAGGATTATGAGAAACATTTATCATGAGCTTTATACCAGTAAAATAAGCGATCTGGAAGAGATGGAGGCCTTCCTGAAAACCTATAAACTACCAAGACTGAAAGACGAAAAAATCGATTTTTTAAACAGACCAATTAATTATAAAGAGATTGAGTCAGTGATAAACAACCTTCCAAAAAGCAAAACTCCAGGCCTGGAGGGTTTTCCTGGGGAATTCTACCAAACATTCAAGGAAGAAATAATACCTATTCTCCTAAACCTATTTCAAAAAATAGAAACAAGGAAAGCTACCAAACTCATTCTATGAGGCCAATATTACCTTGATCCCAAACTAGGCAAGGACCCCATCAAAAAGGAGAATTACAAACCGATTTCCCCAATGAATATGGACGACAAAATCCTCAACAAGATCCTGGCTAATAGAATCCAACAGTACATTAAAAGGATTATCCATCATGACCAAGTGGGATTCATCCCTGGGATGCAAGGGTGGTTCAACATTCGCAAATCTACAGTGTCTTAGATTTTATCCAGAAAGAAAAATTCAAAAATCATATGATCCTCTCAATAGATGCAGAAAAAACATTTGACAAAATACAGCATCCTTTCCTGATTAAAACCCTTCAGAGTGTAAGGAGAGAGGATACATTCCTCAATTTCATAAAAACCATCTATGAAAAGCCTACAGCAAATATCATTCTCAATGGGGAAAAGCTGGAAGCCTTTTCCTTAAGATCAGGAACACAACAAGGATGCCCACGCTCGCCACTATTATTCAACATAGTACTAGAAGTCCTTGCAACTGCAATCAGACAACAAAAAGGGATAAAATGTATCCAAATCAACAAAAAAGATGTCAAACTGTCTCTCTTTGCAGATGACATGATACTCTATATGGAAAACCCAAAAGAATCCACTCCCAAACTATTAGAAGTTATAGAGCAACTCAGTAATGTTGCAGGATACAAAATCAATGCTCAGAAATCACTTGCATTTCTATACTCGAATAATGAGACTGAAGAAAGAGAAATTTGGGAATCTATCCCATTTACAATAGCACCAAAACCATACGTTACCTTGGAATTAACTTAACCAGAGACGTAAAGGACCTATATTTTAGAAACAAAAAATCATTCTTTTTTTTTAGATTTTATTTATTTATTTGACAGAGAGACAGCCAGTGAGAGAGGGAACACAACAGGGGGAGTGTGAGAGGAAGAAGCAGGTTCCTAGTGGAGAAGCCTGATGTGGGGCTCGATCCCAGAACGCCGGGATCACGCCCTGAGCCAAAGGCAGACACTTAACGAATGCACCACCCTGGTGCCCCAACAAATCACTCTTGAAAGACATTGAGGAAGACACAAAAAGATGAAAAAATATGGATCAGAAGAATTAACATAGTTAAAATGTCCATGCTATCCAGAGCATTCTACACTTTCAATGCTATCCCATCAAAATACCAATGATATTTTTCAATGATCTGAAAGAAATAGTCCTTAAATTTGCATGGAGCAAGAGAAGGCCCTGAATCGCCAAGGAACTATTGAAAAGGAAAAACAAAGGTGGGGGCATCACAATGCCGGATTTCAAGCTGTACTACAAAGCTGTGATCACAAAGACAGCATGGTACTAGCACAAAAACAGACACATAGAGAAATGGAACAGAATAGAGAACCCTGGCTCTATGGGCAACTAATCTTTGACAAAGCAGGTAAAAACATCCAGTGGATAAAAGGCAGTCTCTTCAATAAATCGTGCTGGGAAAATTGGACAGCTACAAACCAAAGAATGAAATTTGACCACTCTCTCACACCATACACAAAGATAAACTCCAAATGGAAGAAAGACCTCGATGAGAGACAGAAATCCATCAAAATCCTAGGGGAGAACATAGGCAGCAACCTCTACGACATCGGTCAAAGCAACCTTTTTCATGACACATCTCCAAAGGCAAGAGAAACAAAAAAGAAAATGAAATTATGGGACTTCATCAAGGTAAAAAGCTTCTGCACAGCCAAGGAAACAGTCAAAAAAACTAAGAGGCAGCCTACAGAATGGGAGAAGATATTTGCAAAGGACACTACAGATAAAAGACTGGTGTCCAAGATCTACAGAGAACTTCTCAAACTCAATATGTGAGAAACAAATAAACAAATCATAAAATGGGCAGAAGATATGAACAGACACTTTTCCAATGATGACATACAAATGGCTAACAGACACATGAAAAAATGTTCAAAATCATTAGCCATCAGGGAAATTCAAATCAAAACCACATTAAGATACCACCCTATGCCAGTTAGAATGGCAAAAATAGACAAGGCAAGAAACAACAATTGTTGGAGACGATGTGGAGAAAGGGGATCCCACCTACATTGTTGGTGGGAATGCAAGTTGGAACAGCCACTCTGGAAGACAGTGTGGAGGTCCCTTAAATGTTAAAATTGAGCTACCCTATGACCCAGCCATTGCACTACTGGGTATTTACCCTAAAGATATAGACATAATGAAGAGAAGGGCCATATGCACCCCAATGTTCACAGCAGCATTGTCCACAATAGCTACATTGTGGGAGGAACCGAGATGACCTTCAACAGGTGACTGGATTAAGAAGTTGTGGTCCATATATCAAATGGAATATTACTCAGCTATCAGAAAGAACGAATTCTCAACATTTGCTGCAACATGGACGGCACTGGAGGAGATAATGCTAAGTGAAATAAGTCAAGCAGAGAAAGACAATTATCATATTATTTCTCTCATGTATGGAGCATAAGAACTAGGAAGATATGTAGGGGAAGAAAGGGATAAAGAAAGAGGGGGTAATCAGAAGGGGGAATGAAGCACGAGAGACTATGGACTCTGAGAAACAAACTGCGGGCTTCATAGTGGAGGGACGTGGGGGAATGGGATAGACTGGTGATGGGTAGTAAGGAGGGCACATATTGCATTGTGCACTGGGTGTTAAATGCAACTAATGAATCATCAAACTTTACATTAAAAACCAGGGATGTACTGTATGGTGTCTGATATAATATAATAAAAACATTTAAAAAATAAAATAAAATAAAATAAAATAAAATAAAATAAAATAAAATAAAATAGAATACCAAAGCTGGGGGCATCACAATGCTTGGCTTTAAGCTATATTACAAAGTCACAATCATTTAGACAGCATGGTACTGGCAAACAAGGAGACAAAAATCAATGGGATCAGAATAGACAACCCAGAAAAGGACCCTCAACTCTATGGTCAACTAATCGTCAACAAAGCAGAAAAGAATATACTAATTAGGGTTCTTGGAGTTACGACGGCGGAGAAGTAGGGGACCCCTATTTCAGCCGGTCCCCTGAGTCGAGTTGGATAGGTACAGACCAGCCTGAACATCCATGGAATCAGCCAGAGACACAGGAAGATACATCTGGATCTCTACAAATGGACGATTTGTAGAAAGACTCACTCAGCAGTATTGAGGTACAAAGCGGGGCGCCATGAAACCGCACACAGATATCGGAAGATAAATGGAAGAGGGAGGAAGCCGCCGCGTTCCGGCGCCCGGAAGCAGTAACCACCTGCACGGGGGAGCTGGTGGACTTGGGGACTCGCACCCGCGAGAGAGCAGACTGAGACCGTGAGCCGGGGAACGTGTGAACAGAATGAACCGGAGCTCCGGTGTGCTCACTGGAACCAGACTGAGACCGGGAGCTCCGGAGCGCACAGGGGTGGCTGGCAGGTGGCAGCTGGTGGCTGGTGGCTGCCAGTGTAGAAACACAAAGGACAGAGACACACTGGCCCTGGAAGTGATGGCGGGGATGCCGTGTGTGGGGCACACATCCCAGGACTCTGCAGGGTTGAGTAGCACCAACAGAAACAGAGTTAAAGTGGCCAGAACATCAGTGGAGAACGGTCCGCAATCCCTCTGTTCTGAGACAGAGGCTGAGATTTGGCTACTGCTGCTCTGACTCTCAGAAGAGGCACAGAGAATTGCCAGGGAAAGCCGCCAGAGAACAACAGCCTGGAAATACCGCCTCACAGGGTGCCCATCCCCATCACCCCTCTCAGGGGACACGGAGACTCTACTCAAATGGCGTTGCCTTAGTATTGGCACGGCAGGTCCCTCCCCCAGAAGGCAGGCTGAAAAATAAAGAAGCCCACATTCCTTAAACCCATATAAAACAAGGGTGCACGGCCTTGTTCCCGGTCAATATTTGGGCTCTGGACAAGCCTGCAACTTCTCCTCATCAGAATGACAAGAAGGAGAAATCCCCCCCAGCAAAGAAAAGACAATGAGTCTGAGGCCTCTGCCACAGAACTAATGGATATGGATATAACCATATTATCAGAAATGGAATTCAGAGTAACAATGGTCAAGATGATGTGTAGACTTTGAAAAGTAATAACGAAAACATTAATGAGAATATACAATCTCTAAGGGTGGAAATGAGAGTGAATCTGGCAGAAATTAAAAATTCTATGAGCCAAATGCAGTCAAAACTAAAGGCTCTGAGGGCCAGGGTGAATGAGGCAGAAGACTGTATCAGCGAATTGGAGGATGTGTTAGTAGAAGAGAAAGCTAAAATAGCATCTGGACTTAAAAAAAATCCCGCTCAAGAATGTAGGTTATGGGAGGTTACTGACTCAATGAAATGTTCCAATGTCAGAATCATCAGCATCCCCGAGGGGGTGGAGAAAAACAGAGGTCTAGAAGAGATATTTGATCAAATTGTAGCTGAAAACTTCCCTAATCTAACAAGGGAAACAAACATTCGTGTCCAAGAGGCAGAGAGGACCCCTCCCAAGCTCAACCACGACAAACCTATGACATGTCACGTCATAGTGCATTTCGCAAATATTAGATCCAAGGATACATTATTGAAATCGGCCAGGGCAAAGAAATTTCTCACGTACCAAGGCAAAGGTATCAGAATTATGTCAACCTGTCTACACAGACCTGGAATGAGAGAAAGGGTTGGGGGGGGGCATTTTTAAAGCTCTTTTAGAGACAAACATGCAGCCAAGGATCCTTTATCCAGCAAGGCTGTCATTCAGATTCGATAGAGAAATAAAGACGTTCCAGAATCGCCAGTCATTGACGAATTCTGTAACCACTAAACCAGCCCTAAGGGGATATTAAGGGGGGTTCTATAAAGGTAAAAAGGCCACAAGAGTGATACAGAAAAGAAAGTCACAATCGATAGAAACAAAGACTTTACTGGCAACATGGCATCATTAAAATCATATCTCTCAATATTCAGTCTCAATGCAAATGGCCTAAATGCTCCCATAAACGTCACAGGGTTGCAGATTGGATAAAAAGATATGACCCATGCATTTGCTATCTACAAGAGACTCATTTTGAGCCTAAAGATACCTTCAGACTGAAAGTAAAGGGATGGAATAACATCTTTCACGCCAATGGACCTCAAAAGAAAGCTGGGGTTGCAATTCTCATATCAGAAAGATTGGATTTAAATTAAGACTATAGTTAGAGACACAGAAGGGCACTATATTATTCTTAAAGGATGTATCCAACAAGTGGATATGACAATTATAAATACCTATGCCCCCAACAGGGGAGCAGCAAGATACACAACCAAATCTTAACCGCAATAAAGAGACATATAGATAAAAATACGTTAATAGTAGGGGACCTCAGCACTCCACTATCAGATATAGACAGAACACCCATGCAAAAAATCGACAAAGAAACAAGGGCTTTGAATGCCATACTCGACGAGTTGGACCTCATAGATATATATAGAACACTACACCCCAGAACAAAGAATACTCACTCTATGCCAGTGTCCATGGAACATTCTCAAGAATAGACCATGTTCTGGGTCACCAGACAGGTCTCAACCGATACCAAAAGACTGAAATTATTCCCTGCATACTCTCAGACTACAACACTTTGAATTGGAAGTCAACCACAAGGAAAAATTTGGAAGAAACTCAAACACTTGGAGACTAAGAACCATCCTGCTCAGGAATAATTTGATAAACCAGGAAATCAAAAATCAATTTAAAAAATTTATGGACACCAACGAGAATCAAAACACAAGGTCCAAAACCTATGTGATACTGCAAATGCAGTCCTATTGGGGAAATACATAGCCATCCAAGACCCACTCAAAAGAATAGAAAAATCTAAAATGCAGTTTTTATATTCTCACCTCAAAGCTGCAACAGCAACAGAGGGAAAGGCCTAATCCACACACGAGAAAGCAGTTGACCAAGAATAGAGCAGAAATGAATGAATTAGAAACCAGGAGTACAGTAGAGCAGATCAACAGAACTAGAAGCTGGTTCTTTGAGAGAATTAATAAAATTGACAGACCACTGGCAAGACTTATACAAAGAATAGAGAAAGGACCAAAATTAATAAAATTATGAATGAAAAGGGAGAGGTCACATGCAACACCAATGAAATTGGAAGGATTATTAGAAACTTTTATCAACAGGTTTATGCCAATAAATTAAGCAATCTGGAAGAGATGGAGGCCTTCCTGGAAATCTACAAACTACCAAGACTGAAACAGGAAGAAATTGATTTTTTAAACAGGCCAATTAATTATGAAGAGATTGAGTCAGTGATAAACAACCTTCCAAATAACAAAACTCCAGGCCTAGAGGGTTTTCCTGGGGAATTCTACCAAACATTCAAAGAAATAATACATATTCTCCTAAACCTATTTCAAAAAATAGAAACAGAAGGAAAGCTACCAAACTCATTCTATGAGGCCAATATTACCTTGATCCCCAAACCAGGCAAGGACCCCATCAAAAAGGAGAATTACAGACCAATTTCCCCAATGAATATGGATGCCAAAATTCTCAACAAGATCCTGGCTAATAGAATCCAACAGTACATTAAAAGGATTATCCATCATGACCAAGTGGGATTCATCCCTGGGATGCAAGGGTGGTTCAACATTCGCAAATCTACAGTGTCTTAGATTTTATCCAGAAAGAAAAAATCAAAAATCATATGATCCTCTCAATAGATGCAGAAAAAGCATTTGACAAAATACAGCATCCTTTCCTGATTAAAACCCTTCAGAGTGTAGGGATAGAGGGTACATTCCTCAATCTCATAAAAACCATCTCTGAAATGCCTACAGCAAATATCATTCTCAATGGGGAAAAGCTGGAAGCCTTTTCCTTAAGATCAGGAACACGACAAGTATGCCCACTCTCGCCACTATTATTCAACATAGTACTAGAAGTCCTTGCAACTGCAATCAGACAACAAAAAGGGATAAAAAGTATCTAAATTGGCAAAGAAGAAGTCAAAATGTCTCTCTTCACAGGTGACATGGTACTCTATTGGAAAACCCAAAAGAATCCACTCCCAAACTATTAGAAGTTATAGAGCAATTCAGTAATGTGGCAGGATACAAAATCAATGCTCAGAAATCAGTTGCATTTCTTTTTTTTTTCAAAGATTTTATTTATTTATTTGACAGAGATAGAGACAGCCAGTGAGAGAGGGAACACAAGCAGGGGGAGTGGGAGAGGAAGAAGCAGGCTCATAGTGGAAGAGCCTGATGTGGGGCTCGATATCATAACGCCGGGATCACGCCTTGAGCCGAAGGCAGACGCTTAACCGCTGTGCCACCCAGGTGCCCCAGAAATCAGTTGCATATCTATACACGAATAATGAGACTGATGAAAGAGAAATTTGGGAATCCATCCCATTTACAATAGCACCAAAACCATAGGTTACCTTGGAATTAACTTAACCAGAGACGTAAAGGACCTATATTCTAGAAACTATAAATCACTCTTTTTTTAATTTTTATTAAAAAATTACAGTACATCCCTGGTTTCTGATGTAAAGTTCGATGATTCTTTAGTTGCGTATAACACCCAGTGCACCATGCAATACGTGCCCTCCTTAGTACCCATCACCAGTCTATCCCATTCCCCCACCCCCTTCCCTCTGAGGCCCTCAGTTTGTTAGAAACTATAAATCACTCTTAAAAGACATCAATGAAGACACAAAAAGGTGGGAAAATATTCCATGCTCATGGATCAGAAGAATTAACATAGTTAAAATGTCCATGCTACCCAGAGCAATCTGCACTTTCAATGCTATCCCGATCAAAATACCAATGACATTTTCAAAGAACTGGAATAAATAGTCCTTAAATTGGTATGGAAGCAGAAAAGGCCCTGAATCGCCAAGGAACTGTTGAAAAAGAAAAACAAAGCTGGGGGCATCACAATGCCGGATTTCAAGCTGTACTGCTGTACTACAAAGCTGTGATCACAAAGACAGCATGGAAATGGCACAAAAACAGACACATAGACCAATGGAACAGAATAGAGAATCCAGAAATGGACCCTCGACTCTTTGGGCAACTAATCTTTGACAAAGCAGGAAAAAACATCTGGTGGAAAAAAGACAGTCTCTTCAATAAATGGTGCAGGAAAATTGTACTGCTACATGCAAAAGAATGAAACTTGACCACTCTCTCACACCATACACAAAGATAAACTCCAAATGGACGAAAGACCTCGATGTGAGAGGAATCCATCAAAATCTTAGAGGAGAACATAGGCACAACCTCTATGACATCAGCCAAAGTAACCTTTTTCATGACACAGCTCCAAAGGCAAGAGAAACAAAAGAGATAATGAACTTGTGGGACTTCATCAAGGTAAAAAGCTTCTGCACAGCCAAGGAAACAGTCAAAAAAACTAAGAGGCAGCCCATGGAATGGGAGAAGATATTTGCAAATGATGCTACAGATAAAAGCCTGGTATCCAAGATCTACAAAGAACTTCTCAAACTCGATACGCGAGAAACAAATAAACATATCATATAATCGGCAGAAGATATGAACAGACACGTTTCCAGTGATGACATACAAATGGCTAACAGACACATGAAAAAATGTTCAAAATCATTAGCCATCAGGGAAATTCAAATGAAAACCACACTGTCAGAAAGAATGAGTTCTCAACATTTGCTGCAACATGGACGGCAATGGAGGAGATAATGCTAAGTGAAATAAGTCAAGCAGAGAAAGACAATTATCATATGATTTCTCTCATCTATGGAACATAAGACCTAGCAAGATCAGTAGGGGAAGAAAGGGATAAAGAAAGGGGGTAATCAGAAGGGGGAGTGAAGGATGGGAGACTATGGACTCTGAGAAACAAATTGAGGGCTTCAGAGGGGAGGGGGTTGGGGGAATGGGATAGACTGGTGATGGGTAGTAAGGAGGGCACATATTGCATGGTGCACTGTGTGTTATACGCAACTAATGAATCATCGAACTTTACATCAGAAACCAGGGATGTACTGTATGGTGACCCACATAATATAATAAAAAACATTAAAAAAAGAACATCCTATGGAACGTATTCTCTTCAATAAATGGTGCTGGGAAAATTGGACAGCCATATGTAGAATAATGAAACTGGACCAGTCTCTTACACCGTACACAAAGATAAACTCTCAATGGATGAAAGACCTAAATGGAAGGCAGAAATCCGTCAAAATCCTAGAGAAGAACACAGGAATCAAACTCTTCAACCTCAGCCACAGCAACTTCTTGCAAGACACCTCTCTAAAGGCAAAGGGAAACAAATGCAAAAATGAACTAGTTGGACTTCATCAAACCCACAATGAGATACCACCTTACACCAGTCAGAATGGCTAAAATTAACAAGACAGGAAACAACAAATGTTGACAAGGATGTGGAGAATAGGGAACCCTCCTACACTGTTGTTTGGAATGGAAGCTGCTAGAACCATTCTGAAAAACGGTATGGAGTTTCCTCAAGGAGTTAAAAATAGGGACACCTGGGGGCTCAGATGATTAAGTGGCTGTCTTCAGCTCAGGTCATGATCCCAGGGTCTTGGGATCAAGTCCTGCATCAGGACAGTAATGTCCACAACAGCCAAACTGTTGAAGGAGCCAAGATGTCCTTCCATAGATAAAGAAGATGTGGTTTATATATACAATGGGACATTACTCAGCCATCAGAAAGGATGAATACCTACCATTTATATCAACATGGGTAGAACTGAAGGGTATTATGCTAAATGAAATAAGTCAACCAGAGAAAGACAATTATCATAAGATTTTACTCATATGTGGAATATAAGAAGTAGTGCAGAGCATCATCTGAGAAGGGAGGGAAAATTGAATGGGAAGAAATCAGAGAAGGAGACAAACCATCAGAGACTCTTTACTCTGGGAAACAAACTGAGGGTTGCAGAAGGGGAGATGGGTGGGAGGATGGGGTAACTGGGTGATGAGCATTATGGAAAATTCTCCAGAATAGATGACATCCTGGGTCACAAAGCAGGGATCAACTGGTACAAAAAGAGAGATTATTCCATGCATATTTTCAGACCACAGTGCTTTAAAATTTGAAGTCAACTAGATTAAAAAATTAGGAAGGCACACTAATACATGGAGATTAAAGAGCATCCTACTAATGAATAAATGGGTCAACCAGAAAGTAAAATAAGAATTTTACAAATACATGGAAACAAATGAAAATGAAAACACGACAGTCAAAATCTTGGGGATGCTTTAAAGGCAGTCCTAAGAGGGACATATACAGCAATACAGGCCTTTCTCAAGAAAGAAAACAAAACAAAAAAGTCTCAAATACACAAGCTAAACTTACACCTAAAGGAGCTGTAAAAAGAATGGCAAATAAAGCCTAAATCCAGAATGAGAACAGAAATAATAAAGATTACAGCAGATCAAAGACATAGAAATAAGCAACAACAACAACAACAACAACAGATTAGATCAATGAAACTAGGAGCTGGTTCTTTGAAAGAGTTAATAAGATTGATAAACCCCTAGCCAGACTTATCAAAAAGAAAATAGAAAGTACCCAAGTTAATAAAATCATGAATGAAAGAGGAGACATCACAACCAACCCCAATGAAATACACATAATTATAAGAGAATATTATGAGCAAATATATGTCAAGAACCATATTATCCTCTCCATTGATGCATAAAATCATTTGGCAAAATAGAACATCCTTTCTTGATAAAAAAAACTCTCCACCCTGTAGGGATAGAGGGAACAAAGCTCAATATCATAAAAACCAGATATGAATAACACACAGCCGATATCATCCTCAATGGGGAAAAACTAAGAGATTTTCCCCTAAGGTCAGGAACACCACAGTAATGTCCATTCTCACTGCTGTTGTTCACCACAGTACTGGAAATCCTAGCCACAGCAATCATACAACAAAAAATAAATAAAACGCATCCACATGAGCAAAGAAGTCAACTTTTCCTATTTGAAGATGACATGATACTCTATGTAGAAAACCTGAAAGACTCCACCAAAATATTGCCAGAACTGATACAAGAATTCAGCAAAGTCACAGGACATAAAATAAATGCATAGAATTCTGTTGCATTTCTCTACAGCAATAATGAAACAGCAGAAAGGAAAATCAAGGAATCGATCCCATTTACAATTGACCAAAAACCATATGATACCTTGGAATAAACCTAACCAAAGAGGTAAAAGATCTGTACTCTGAAAACTACAGAACGCTTACGAAAGAAATTGAAGAAGACACAAAGAAATGGAAAAACTTTCCATGCTCATGGATTGGAAGAACAAATATTGTTAAAATGTCCATGTTATCCAAAGCACTCTACACAGTCAATGCAATCCCTATCAAAATACTATCAGCATTTTTCATAGAGGTGGAACAAATGATTGTAAAATTTTTATGGAACCAGAGAAGACCCCAAATAGTCAAAGGAATGTTGAAAAAGAAAACCAGATCTGGGGGGCGCCTGGGTGGCACAGCGGTTGAGCGTCTGCTTTCGGCTCAGGGCGTGATCCTGGCATTATGGGATCGAGCCCCACATCAGGCTCTTCTGCTATGAGCCTGCTTCTTCCTCTCCCACTCCCCCTGCTTGTGTTCCCTCTCTCGCTAGCTGTCTCTATCTCTGTCAAATAAATAAATAAAATCTTAAAAAAAAAAAGAAAAGAAAACCAGATCTGGGAGCATCACAATTCCAGACTTCAAGCTCTATTTCAAAACTGTAATCATAAAGACAGTATGGTACTGGCACAAAAACAGATACACAGATCAGTGGAACCCAAAAGAAAACCCTGAAATGGACCCTCAACTCTGTAATCAACTAATCTTCAACAAAGCAGTAAAGAATATCCAATGGAAAAAAGTCTCTTCAACAATGGTGTTGGGAAAATTGGACAGTCATATGTAGAAAAATGAAACTGGGCCACTTTATTTTGTTTAGATTTTATTGATTATTTATTTGAGAAGGAGAGAGAGAGTGAGCACACGAGAGTGAGCACAAGCCAGGGGTGAGAGGCAGAGGGAGAAGCAGACTCCCCACTGAGCAGGGAGACCAATGTGGGGCTCCATCCCAGGACCCTGGGATCATGACCAGAGCCAAAGGCAGATGCTTAACTGATTGAGTCACTCATGCACCCCTGGACCACTCTCTTACACTGTACGCAAAAATAAACGCAAAATAGATGAAATACCTAAAAGTGAGACAGGAATCCATGAAAATGCTAGAGGAGAACACAAGTGGCAACCTCTTTGACTTCTACCACAACAATTTCTTGCTAGACATGTCTCCGATAGCAAGGGAAACAAAAGCAAAAATGAACTATTGGGACTTCATCAAGATAAAAAACTTCAGTCAACAAAACTAAAAGGCAACCTATGAAATGGGAGAAGATATTTGCCAATGTCTTATCAGATAAAGGGCTGGTATCCAAAATCTATAAAGAACTTAAACTCAACACCCAAAGAACAAAAAATCCAGTCAAGAAATGGGTAGAAGGCATGAACAGACATTTCTCCAATGAAGACATATAAATGACCAAAAGACACATGAAAAATGCTCCACATCGCTCAGCATCAGGTAAATACAAATCAAAACCACAATGAGATACCACCTTACACCAGTCAGAATGGCTAAAATTAACAAATCAGGAAACAACAGATGTTGACGAGGATGCCAAGAAAGGGGAACCCTCTTACACTGTTGGTGGGAATGCAAACTGATACAACTAGTCAGGAAAGAGAATGGAGGTTCATCAAAAAGTGACCCAGCAATTGCTCTATGTGTATTTATCCAAAGGATACACAGATAGTGTTTCAAAGGGTCACATGCACCCCCAATGTTTATATCAGCAATCCCCAATTTCCAAAATATGGAAAGATCCCAGATGTCCATTGACTGATGAATGGATAATGGAGATGTGGTATGCATATGCAATAGAATACTATTCAGCTATCAAAAAGAATGAAAGTTTTCCATTTGCCATGATGTGGATGGAACTAGAGAGTATTTATGCTAAGCAAAATAAGTCAGAGAAAGATGAATACCATATGATTTCTCTCATATGTGGCATTTAAGAAACAAAGCTGATGAACATAGGGAAAGGGAAGGAAAATAAAGCAAGATAAAAACAGAGAGAGGGGCAACCATAAGAGACTCTTAATTATAGGGAATAAACAGGGTTGCTGGAGGGGAGGTGGGTGGGGGGATGGGGTAGTTGGGTAATGGGCATTAAGGAGGACACTTGATGTAATGAGCACTAGATGTTGTATGCAACTGATAAATCACTAAATTCTACCCCTGAAACTAACAATGCAGTATATGTTAACTAACTTGAATTTAAATAAAACAAACAAACAAAAATCCCATGTCATGAAGATTTACCCCTATTTTATTCTAAAGTTTTTCTTTTAGTTTTTCCTCTTACGTATATGTTTTTAATCCATTTTGAGTGGTTTCTTTATATTTTCTGTGAGGCACTGGTCCAACTTCATTCTCATATATATGATTATCCAATTGTACTGTTTTTTTGAAAAGATTATTATTTCCTTCATTGAATGGTCTTGTTGCCTTTGTCACATATCAGTTCTTCATAAATGTATGGACTTACCTCTGGATGGTGTATTCTATTACATTTATCTATATGTCTATCCTTTTGCCAGTTTTTTAAAACTTTTAATTTAAATTTCAATTATCTAACATACAGTGCAATATTAGTTTCAGGTGTCCAATATCATGATTCAACACTTCTATATAACACCTGGTACTCGTCACAACAAGTGCACTTCTTATTCCCTATCACATATTTAACCCATCCCCCACCCACCTCTCCTCTGGTAGCCATCAGTTTGTTCTCTATAGTTAAAGAGTCTGTTCCTTATTTTGCCTCTTTTTTCCCCTATGTTGATTTGTGTTGTTTTTAAATTCCACATGTGAGTGAAATTGTATGGTATTTTTCTTTCTCTGAGTGATATTTAGCTTAGCATAATACTCTTTAGCTGCATCCATGTCATTGCAAATGGCAGGATTTCATTCTTTTTTACAGCTGAGTAATATTCCATCATGTGTGAGTGCATTCATGCACGTACAAGTGTGTGTGTGTGTGTGTGTATACCACATCTTCTCTATCCATTTACTATTAAATGGACATTTGGTCTCTCTCCATAATTTGGCTATTGTTGATAATGTTGCTATAAACATCAGGGTAAATGTATCTCTTTAAATTAGTATTTTTTTATTCTTTGGGTGAATATCTAATAGTGCAATTGGTGGATTGTAAGATAGTTCTATTTTTATCTTCTTCAGCAAAGTCCATACTGAATAACATAGTCTTGATTATTGTTGCTACTTGATTATTATGAGTTCTGAAATCAAGAAGTATGAGGTCTTCTGGTATACTCAGTTTTATATGGATTACAGAATATATGGCTCTTTTGTTTCTAAAAAGAAAGCAGTTGGGATATCGGTAGGGATTGCATTGAACCTGTAGATCAGTTTAGGAAGTTTTGCCATCTTAACGATGTTGTGTCTTTTCATTCATAAACATGGGATATTTGGAGAAGAGTTAAGATGGCAAAGGAGTAGAGGACCCATTTTTCAGCAGGTCCCCTGAGTCGAGCTGGATAGGTAACAGACCAGCCTAAATAACCACAGAATCAGCCTGAGTCGCAGGAAGATACATCTGGATCTCTACAAATGAACATCTCCAGCGCTGAGTATTGAGGTACGAAGAGGGGAGCCGTGAAACCGTGCACAGATATCGGAAGATAAACGGAAGGGGGAGGGAGCCACCGCGTTTGGGTGCCGGGAAGCAGCAGCCACCTGCACGGGGGAGCGGGGGGACTCAAGGACGGCTCCCGTGAGAGAGCGGACTGAGACCGGTGATCCAGGAGCGCGCGCCACCAGGCTCCTCACGGAACTCCGGAATCCCGGTGTGCTCACCGGGCATAGACTGAGACCGGGAGATCCGGGAACATGCGGGGCGGCTGGCAGCTGGCGGCGTTAGAAACACAAACGACAGAGACGTGCCGGCCCTGGAAGTGAGGGCTGGGACGCCGGGTGTGGGGCGCACATCCCGGGACGCTGCAGGGTTGAGCAGCACCAACAGTAACAGAGTTAAAGTGGCCAGAACATCAGTGGAGAACGGGCCGCAATCCCTCTGTTCTGTGACAATTCAGCCTCTGCTGCTCTGACTCTCAGAAGAGGCATAGCCAACCGCCAGGATTGCCGCCAGAGAACAAAAGCCTGGAAGTACTGGCTCACAGCGTGCCATCCCCATCCCCCCTCGCAGAGGACATGGAGACTCTACCCAAACAGGGTTGCCTGAGTATCGGCGCGCCAGGCCCCTCCCCCAGAACACAGAAGGCAGGCTGAAAAATCAAGAAGCCCACAAACCAGGGCACCAGGGTGGTGCAGTCATTGAGCGCCTGTCTCCGGCTTAGGGAGTGATCCCAGAGTTCCGGAAAAGAGTCCCTCATCGCTCCTCCGCTGGGACCCTGCTTCTTCCTCTCCCACTCCCCTGCTTCTGTTCCCGTTCTTGCTGACTCTCTGTCTCTCTCTCTCAGATAAATAAATAAATAAAATCTTTAAAGAAGAAGCCCACATCCCTAAGATCCCTATAAAACAAGGGGCACGGCCTGGGACCCAGTCAATAATTTGGGCTCTGGACAACCCCGCAACCTCTCCTCATCAGAATGACAAGAAGCAGAAGCCCTCCCCAGCAAAGAAAAGACAGTGAGTCTGTGACCTCTGCCACAGAAATAATGGATATGGATGTAACCAAATTATCAGAAATGGAATTCAGAGTCACGATGCTCAAAATGATGAGTAGACTTGAAAAAAGTATTAACGTAAAGGTTACTGAGAATATAGAATCCCTAAGGACAAAAATGAGAGCGAATCTGACAGAAATTAAAAATTCTATGAGCCAAATGCAGGCAAAACTAGAGGCTCTGACGGCCAGGGTCGCAGAAGCAGAGGAAGGGGTTAGTGAATTGGAGGATGGGTTAATAGAGGAAAAAAACAAAATAGAAGCTGCTCTTAAAAAAATCCAAGCCCACAAATGTAGGTTACGGGAGATTACTGACTCAATGAAATGATCCAGTGTTAGAATCATCGGCATCCCCGAGGGGGTGGAGAAAAACAGAGGTCTACAAGAGATATTTGAACAAATTGTAGCTGAAAACTTCCCTAATCTAGCGAGGGAAACAAACATTCGTGTCCAAGAGGCAGAGAGGACCCCTCCCAAGCTCAACCATGACAAACCTACGCCACGTCACGTCATAGTGCATATTTGCAAATATTAGATCCAAGGATACAGTATTGAAAGCAGCTAGGGCAAAAAAATTTCTCACGTACCAAGGCAAAGGCATCAGAATTACGTCAGACCTGTCTACACAGACCTGGAATGAGAGAAGGGGTTGGGGGAGCATATTTAAAGATCTTTCAGAGAAAAAAATGCAGCCAAGGATCCTTTATCCAGCAAGGCTGTCATTCAGAATTGATGGAGAAATAAAGACATTTCAGAATCGCCAGGCATTAACCAATTTCATAACCACGAAACCAGCCCTACAGGAGATATTACAGAGGGTTCTATGAAAGTAAAAAGGCCCCAAGAGTGATACAGAACAGAAAGTCACAGCCAATACAAACAAAGACTTTACTGGCAACATGGCGTCACTAAAATCATATCTCTCAGTACTCAGTCTTAATGTGAATGGTTTGAACCTTCCCATAAATGCCACAGGGTTGCAGATTGGATAAAAAGAAATGACCCATCCATTTGCTGTCTACAAGAGACTCATTTCGAACCCAAAGATGTATTCAGACTGAGAGTAAGGGGATGGAGTATCATCTTTCACGCAAATGGACCTCAAAAGAAAGCTGGGGTAGCAATTCTCATATCAGATAAATTGGATTTTAAACTAGAGACTATATTTAGAGATGCAGAAGGGCACTATATTATTCTTAAAGGAAGTATTCAACAAGTGGATATGACAATTATAAATATATATGCCCCCAACAGGGGAGCAACAAGATACACAAGCCAACTCTTAACCAGAATAAAGAGACATATAGATAAAAATACATTAATAGTAGGGGACCTCAACCCTCCACTATCAGAAATAGACAGAACACCCTGGCAAAAACTAAGCAAAGAACCAAAGGCTTTGAATGCCATACTCGACGAGTTGGACCTCTTAGATATATATAGAACACTACACCGCAGAACCAAAGAATACTCATTCTATTCTAATGCCCATGGAACATTCTCAAGAATAGACCATGTTCTGGGACACAAAACAGGTCTCAACCGATACCAAAAGATTGAAATTATCCCCTGCATATTCTCAGACCACAACTCTCTGAAATTGGAACTCAACCACAAGGAAAAATTTGGAAGAAACTCAAACACGTGGAGACTAAGAACCATCCTGCTCAGGAATGACTCGATAAACCAGGAAATCAAAAATCAAATTAAACAATTTATGGAGACCGATGAGAATGAAAATACAACAGTCCAAAACCTATGGGATACTGCAAAGGCATTCCTAAGGGGGAAATACATAGCCATCCAAGCCTCACTCAAAAGAATAGAAAAATCTAAAATGCAGTTTTTATATTCTCACCTCAAGAAGCTGGAACAGCAGCAGAGGGACAGGCCTAATCCACGCACGAGGAGGCAGTTGACCAAAATTAGAGCTGAAATCAATCAAGCAGAAACCAGAAGTACAGTAGAGCAGATCAACAGGACTAGAAGCTGGTTCTTGGAGAGAATCAATAAAATTGACAGACCACTGGCAACACTTATCCAAAGGAAAGGAGAAAGGACCCAGATTATTAAAATTATGAATGAAAAAGGAGAGGTCACAATGAACACCATTGAAATTGGAAGGATTATTAGAAATTTTTATCAACAGCTATATGCCAATAAACTAAGCAATCTGGAAGAGATGGAATCCTTCCTGGAAACCTATAAACTACCAAGATTGAAAAAGGAAGAAATTGATTTCTTAAACAGGCCAATTAATTATGAAGAAATTGAGTCAGTGATAAACAACCTTCCAAATAACAAAACTCCAGGCCCGGATGGTTTTCCTGGGGAATTCTACCAAACATTCAAAGAGGAAATAATACCTATTCTCCTAAAGCTATTTCAAAAAATAGAAACAGAAGGAAAGCTACCAAACTCATTCTATGAGGCCAATATTACCTTGATCCCCAAACCAGGCAAAGACCCCCTCAAAAAGGAGAATTACAGACCGATTTCCCTAATGAATATGGACGCCAAAATCCTCAACAAGATACTTGCTAATAGAATCCAACAGTTCATTAAAAGGATTATCCACCACGATCAAGTGGGATTCATACCTGGGATGCAAGCGTGGTTCAATATTCGCAAATCAATCAGCGTGATACATCATATCAACAAGAAAAGACTCAAGAACCATATGATCCTCTCAATTGATGCCGAAAAAGCATTTGACAAAATACAGCATCCTTTCCTGATTAAAACCCTTCAGAGTGTAGGAATAGAAGGTACATTTCTCAATCTCATAAAAGCCATCTATGAAAAGCCTACTGCAAATATTATTCTCAATGGGGAAAAGCTGGAAGCCTTTCCCTTAAGATCAGGAACACGACAAGGATGCCCACTCTCGCCACTATTATTCAACATAGTACTAGAAGTCCTTGCAACAGCAATCAGACAACAAAAAGGGATCAAAGGTATTCAAATCGGCAAAGAAGAAGTCAAAATGTCTCTCTTCGCAGACGACATGATACTCTATATGGAAAACCCAAAAGAAGCCACTCCCAAACTATTAGAAGTTATAGAGCAATTCAGTAACGTGGCGGGATACAAAATCAATGCTCAGAAATCAGTTGCATTTCTGTACACGAATAACGAGAACGAAGAAAGAGAAATCAGGGAATCCATCCCATTTACAATAGCACCAAAAACCATACGTTACCTTGGAATTAACTTAACCAGAGACGTAAAGGACCTTTATTCTAGAAACTATAAATCACTCTTAAAAGACATTGAGGAAGACATAAAAAGATGGAAAGATATTCCATGCTCATGGATCGGAAGAATTAACATAGTTAAAATGTCCATGCTACCCAGAGCAATCTACACTTTCAATGCTATCCCGATCAAAATACCGAGAACGTTTTTCAAAGAACTGGAACAAATAGTCCTTAAATTTGTATGGAACCAGAAAAGACCCCGAATCTCCAAGGAACTGTTGAAAAGGAAAAACAAAGCTGGGGGTATCACAATGCCGGACTTCGAGCTGTACTACAAAGCTGTGATCACAAAGACAGCATGGTACTGGCACAAAAACAGACACATAGACCAATGGAACAGAATAGAGAGCCCAGAAATGGACCCTCAGCTCTTTGGGCAACTAATATTTGATAAAGCAGGAAAAAACATCTGGTGGGAAAAAGACAGTCTCTTCAATAAATGGTGCTGGGAAAATTGGACAGCTACATGCAAAAGAATGAAACTTGACCACTATCTCACACCATACACAAAAATAAACTCCAAATGGATGAAAGACCTCGATGTGAGACAGGAATCCATCAAAATTCTAGAGGAGAACATAGGCAGCAACCTCTACGACATCAGCCAAAGCAACCTTTTTCATGACACATCCCCAAAGGCAAGAGAAACAAAAGATAAAATGAATTTATGGGACTTCATCAAGATTAAAAGTTTCTGCACATCCAAGGAAACAGTCAGAAAAACTAAGAGGCAGCCCACGGAATGGGAGAATATATTTGCAAATGACACTACAGATAAAGGACTGGTATCCAAGATCTACAAAGAACTTCTCAAACTCAATACACGAGAAACAAATAAACAAATCAAAAAATGGGCAGAAGATATGAACAGACACTTTTCCAATGAAGACATACAAATGGCTAACAGACACATGAAAAAATGTTCAAAATCATTAGCCATCAAGGAAATTCAAATCAAAACCACACTGAGATACCACCTTACGCCAGTTAGAATGGCAAAAATAGACAAGGCAAGAAACAACAATTGTTGGAGAGGATGTGGAGAAAGGGGATCCCTCCTACATTGTTGGTGGGAATGCAAGTTGGTACAGCCACTCTGGAAAACCGTGTGGAGGTCCCTTAAAAAGTTAAAAATTGAGCTACCCTATGATCCAGCCATTGCGCTACTGGGTGTTTACCCCAAAGATACAGACGTAGTGAAGAGAAGGGCCATATGCACCCCAATGTTCATAGCAGCAATGTCCACAATAGCTAAATCGTGGAAGGAGCCGAGATGCCCTGCAACAGATGACTGGATTAAGAAGTTGTGGTCCATATATACAATGGAATATTACTCAGCAATCAGAAAGAATGAGTTCTCAACATTTGCTACAACATGGACGGCACTGGAGGAGATAATGCTTAGTGAAATAAGTCAAGCAGAGAAAGACAACTATCATATGATTTCTCTCATCTATGGAACATAAGAACTAGAATGATCAGTAGGGGAAGAAAGGGATAAAGGAAGGGGGGGTAATCAGAAGGGGGAATGAAACATGAAAGACTATGGACTATGAGAAACAAACTGAGGGCTACAGAGGGGAGAGGGGTGGGGGAATGGGATAGACCGGTGATGGGTAGTAAGGAGGGCACATATTGCATGGTGCACTGGGTGTTATACACAACTAATGAATCATCGAGCCTTACATCGAAAACCGGGGATGTACTGTATGGTGACTAACATAATATAATAAAAAATCATTATTAATTAAAAAAAAAAAAAAAAAAAAAAAAAAGAAATTTTTATCAACAGCTATATGCCAATAAACTAAGCAATCTGGAAGAGATGGAATCCTTCCTGGAAACCTATAAACTACCAAGATTGAAACCGGAAGAAATTGATTTCTTAAACAGGCCAATTAATTATGAAGAAATTGAGTCAGTGATAAACAACCTTCCAAATAACAAAACTCCAGGCCCGGACGGTTTTCCTGGGGAATTCTACCAAACATTCAAAGAAGAAATAATACCTATTCTCCTAAAGCTATTTCAAAAAATAGAAACAGAAGGAAAGCTACCAAACTCATTCTATGAGGCCAATATTACCTTGATCCCCAAACCAGGCAAAGACCCCCTCAAAAAGGAAAATTACAGACCAATCTCCCTAATGAATATGGATGCCAAAATCCTCAACAAGATACTTGCTAATAGAATCCAACAGTTCATTAAAAGGATTATCCATCACGATCAAGTGGGATTCATACCTGGGATGCAAGCGTGGTTCAATATTTGCAAATCAATCAGCGTGATACATCATATCAACAAGAAAAGACTCAAGAACCATATGATCCTCTCAATCGATGCCGAAAAAGCATTTGACAAAATACAGCATCCTTTCCTGATTAAAACCCTTCAGAGGGTAGGAATAGAAGGTACATTTCTCACTCTCATAAAAGCCATCTATGAAAAGCCTACTGCAAATATTATTTTCAATGGGGAAAAGCTGGAAGCCTTTCCCTTAAGATCAGGAACTCGACAAGGATGCCCACTCTCGCCACTATTATTCAACATAGTACTAGAAGTCCTTGCAATAGCAATCAGATGACAAAAAGGGATCAAAGGTATTCAAATCGGCAAAGAAGAAGTCAAAATGTCTCTCTTCGCAGATGACATGATACTCTATATGGAAAACCCAAAAGAAGCCACTCCCAAACTATTAGAAGTTATAGAGCAATTCAGTAACAAAATCAATGCTCAGAAATCAGTTGCATTTCTATACACGAATAACGAGAACGAAGAAAGAGAAATTAGGGAATCCATCCCATTTACAATAGCACCAAAAACCATACGTTACCTTGGAATGAACTTAACCAGAGACGTAAAGTACCTATATTCTAGAAACTATAAATCGCTCTTCAAAGACATTGAGGAAGACATAAAAAGATGGAAAAATATTCCATGCTCATGGATCGGAAGAATTTACATAGTTAAAATGTCCATGCTACCCAGAGCAATCTACACTTTCAATGCTATCCCGATTGAAATACCGAGGAAATTTTTCAAAGAACTGGAACAAATAGTCCTTAAATTTGTATGGAAACAGAAAAGGCACGGAATCGCCAAAGAACTGTTGAAAAAGAAAAACAAAGCTTGGGGCATCACAATGCCGGACTTCGAGCTGTACTACAAAGCTGTGACCACAAAGACAGCATGGTACTGGCACAAAAACAGACACATAGACCAATGGAACAGAATAGAGAGCCCAGAAATGGACCCTCAGCTCTTTGGGCAACTAATCTTTGATAAAGCAGGAAAAAACATCCGGTGGGAAAAAGACAGTCTCTTCAATAAATGGTGCTGGGAAAATTGGACAGCTACATGCAAAAGAATGAAACTTGACCACTCTCTCACACCATACACAAAAACAAACTCCAAATGGATGAAAGACCTTGATGTGAGACAGGAATCCATCAAAATTCTAGAGGAGAACATAGGCAGCAACCTCTACGACATCGGCCAAAGCAACCTTTTTCATGATATATCCCCAAAGGCAAGAGAAACAAAAGATAAAATGAATTTATGGGACTTCATCAAGATTAAAAGTTTCTGCACAGCCAAGGAAACAGTCAGAAAAACTAAGAGGCAGCCCACAGAATGGGAGAAGATATTTGCAAATGACACGACAGATAAAGGACTGCTATCCAAGATCTACAAAGAACTTCTCAAACTCAATACACGAGAAACAAATAAACAAATCAAAAAATGGGCAGAAGATATGAACAGACACTTTTCCAATGAAGACATACAAATGGCTAACAGACACATGAAAAAATGTTCAAAACCATTAGCCATCAAGGAAATTCAAATCAAAACCACCCTGAGATACCACCTTACGCCAGTTAGAATGGCAAAAATAGACAAGGCAAGAAACAACAATTGTTGGAGAGGATGTGGAGAAAGGGGATCCCTCCTACATTGTTGGTGGGAATGCAAGTTGGTACAGCCACTCTGGAAAACCGTGTGGAGGTCCCTTAAAAAGTTAAAAATTGAGCTACCCTATGATCCAGCCATTGCACTACTGGGTGTTTACCCCAAAGATACAGACGTAGTGAAGAGAAGGGCCATATGCACCCCAATGTTCATAGCAGCAATGTCCACAATAGCTAAATCGTGGAAGGAGCCGAGATGCCCTGCAACAGATGACTGGATTAAGAAGTTGTGGTCCATATATACAATGGAATATTACTCAGCTATCAGAAAGAACGAGTTCTCAACATTTGCTACAACATGGACAGCACTGGAGGAGATAATGCTAAGTGAAATAAGTCAAGCAGAGAAAGACAACTATCATATGATTTCTCTCATCTATGGAACATAAGAACTAGAATGATCAGTAAGAGAAGAAAGGGATAAAGAAAGGGGGGGTAATCAGAAGGGGGAATGAAACATGAGAGACTATGGACTATGAGAAACAAACTGAGGGCCTCAGAGGGGAGGGGGTGGGGGAATGGGATAGACCGGTGATGAGTAGTAAGGAGGGCATGTATTGCATGGTTCACTGGGTGTTATACACAACTAATGAATCATCGAGCCTTACATCGGAAACCGGGGATGTACTGTATGGTGACTAACATAATATAATAAAAAATCATTAAAAAAATAAATAAAAAATAAAAAAATAAACATGGGATATTTTCCCATTCATTTAGATTATTAATTTAATAATTAATCTAATTTAATTTCTTTTGACAATCTGTTGTATTTTTCAGATTATAAGTTTTTCACTTCTTTTGTTAAATTTATTCTCATATATCTTATTCTTTTGGTGCTATGGCGAATGAAATTAATTAATTCATTTTGTGATTGTTTATTGAAAGCACCTTGGAATACAAGTGATTTTTGTATATTAAATTTGTATTCTGCAATCTTACTGAACTAGTTTATTAGTTCTAATAGTGTTTTTTTGTGGATACCTTAGAATTTTTTATTTATGTAATTATATCACCTTCAAATAGAGATAATTTTATTCTTCATTTCCAATATGAATGCCTTTATTTCTTTTACTTGCTTAATCAGCTGGCTAGAATTTTAAGCACAATGTTAAATGGAAATGGCAAGAGCAGACATTCTTGTCTTATTCCTGATAATAGGGGCATTCAGTCTTTCACCATTAAGTACAATGTTAGCTTTTTTTTTTAATGTCTTTTGTCAGATTGAGGAGGTTTCCTTCTATTCCAAGTTTGTTGAGTGATTTTATCAAGAAAGGGTGTTTGATTTTGTCAAATGCTTTTTGTTTTTTGAGATGATCATGTGATATCTGCTTTTTATTGATAGGATGTAGAACAGTTGATTTTGGATGTTAAATCAACCTTGCATCCTTGGATAAATCTCAAATAATCATAATGTATAATCCTTTTTAAATGTTTCTAAATTCTTTTTTGCTACCATTTTGTTGAGGATTTTTGTGCCCAAATTCATAAGAGATATTGGCCTGTAGTTTTCTTGGGATGGTTTTGTCTGGTTTTAATAAGGGTAATATTGGCCTCAAAATGGTTTGGAAAATGTTCTCTCTTCTAATTTTTGGAAGAGTTTGTGAATAATTGGTATTAATTCTTTAAGTGTTTTGTAAAATTTAGCCATGAAGCCATGTGGCTCTGGGCTTTTCTTCATGGGTAATTTCTACCGTTACTACTACTACTTCCACTGCTACTACTACTACTAAATAAATCTCTTCACTTGTCATAGATGGTTTATTCTTTCTTAAGCCAGTTTTGGTAGTTTGTGTCTTTTTAGGAACTTGTCCATTTCATATAAATTATCTCAATTCTTGGAGTGCAATTGTCACGGTTTTCCTTTATAATCCATTTTGTTTCTGTAAAGTCAAAAGTAACATCCTCTCATATTTGATTTTAATAATTTGAGTATTGGTCAAACTAGCTAATGGGTTGTTAATTTTGTTGATCTTTTCAAAGAACCAGTTTTGTCCAAATGATTTTCCATACTGTTATCCTATTCTTTATTTCATTAACTTTCACTCCAGTCTTTATTATTTCCTTTCTTCTTGCTCTTGGATTAGTTTTCTGTTTTCTCTTCAGTATCTTAGGTGGAAGGTTAGATTGTTGATATGAGATTTTCCCTCTTTTACACTGCAGGCATTTTAAAATGTACATTTCCCTCTAAATGCTGTATTACCTGCATCCCACAGATTTTGGTATTTTGTTTCTTTATTTTCATTCATCTCAGAGTATTTTCTGATTTCTCTTTTGATTTCTTTGACTCATTGGTTGTTTAAGAATGTGTTGTCTAATTTCCACATATTTGTGAGTTTCCCAAATGTTTTGTGTTCTTGATTTCTAATTTCATTCTACTGTATTGTCAGAGAACATACGTTGTTTTATTGGTTTATGCTCTTACATATGGTATATCCATATGTTCCATGTGCATTTGAGAAGAATGTACATTATGCTTTTGCTGGGTGGTTCAAATTTTGACCCTGCTGCTTTCTAGTTGTGTGATCAATAGCTTTAGGCTCCTCATCTGCAAATGGCAATAATAAAACTTGCATCAAAATGTTCTTATGAGAAGAAAATTGGATAATATATATGAAGGAACAAGCACATTGACTAGAACACAGTAGATACTCAGTAGATGTTCTTTCTCTTCCTTTTGTTTTTTAATCACAGTGAGGAAACTATTATCCATAAAACTCTCAGGAAAAAAATACATTCTATTTCATGGTATTTTATATAGGGAAAAGTTCTGAAAAGACAGACCAGTGAAAGGATTGCAATGATCAGGAAGTCTTCCTGGAGAAGGTAGAACATAAGTTTGGCTCTAAGAGATGGATACCCTTTGGATGGATAGTCCAGTGTATCTCAAAATTCTTCATTAGAGCACTAGAATTCTGTAAAATGGGCCAGGGTGTTCCACTACTTAAATATATTTTTTTCAATTTTCAAAATAATTAAAAGAACTTTTTTAATTGGAAAATTTCCTTCTATACATTCTTAAAAATTATTTGACACTTGCTACAGTTTCTTATATTAAAATACAGAATAAGATAGTAATAAATTTAGCACAATCATATAGTTAGCTATTTTATGTTTAATAAAACTACTTATGATATTCTACAAAAAGAACCATGACTTCTGGTGCTCTGCCACACAAATACATTTGAGACTTACTGGGATGTGTGGAAAAGACAAAGCATATGGGGAATAGCATAAGAAAATATACCAAATGCTACAGTGAACAGACTCATCTGGAGTTAGCAGTATGTGTTACAGATTATTAGAAAATAATGGCTAGGTAATAATAAGGCATATATACTTCTGAGTAAAGTAAGTACTTTATAATTTGCAAAGTTTACTCATCTGAGCTCATTCTCATAACAACTTTGTGAAATTAGAGAACAGGCGAAAATGTTACCACCAATAATAACAGCTTTTTATTATTGAGCACTTATATACAGACATGATTTCTATATGCCTTATATATATTATCTCTAATGTTTGCAACAACCCTGCAATAATAGGTGTTATTACTCTAATTTTACAGTTGAGTAAACTAAGGCTCAGAAAGATTAAGTCATTTGTCTAAGGCCATACACCTAGAAAAGAGCAGATGCTTAAATTTGAATCTCAGATTTGTCTGATCCCAGCTCCAATATACTATTCTAACAGAATGAAAAGAAGATAGGAAAGAAATGAAAAGGAGAAGGCAGTAACAAGTACATGACATTATATCTTATCACCAATAATCCTAAGGTTGGATCTTCCAGAAAATAAACTAAATGATTTTTGAAGTCCATTTTGTACAAATAGCTTCAGCTCTGTCAGTTCTGAAAATCAACAGACCCCATTTTGAAAGACCCAATTGCAATATTGAAATGTTTGGGGGGGGGTGGGCACTGGGTTCACTTTAGAACTCATGGTCTGGAGTCACTTATCCAACCTGAAATGAAAAGTTGTCTAAATTGACATCCTTTATCAATTATTTGCTTTTCCTTCTTGTGGAGATTATAACCACCAAAAGCTCCTTATGTAAGAGGAATATTTAAAGCAATCCAGGAGTTGAAACATGAGGCGTTTCCATGACTGGTTCCCTACCAAGGCATTTTCTTTCTATAAAAGAAGTCCAGAGATTGTCAAAGTCACGGATCAGTACCAAAGCTTGACTCAGAGCCCCATTCCTTCTTGAAAGGATGCAACATTCAGGATACTAATTCAGAAGGAATAAATGTTTTGTCTCTTGGGAAAGGTTTGGATTGTCAATCAAGACCCTTCAGGGAAAATACAAATACTGACACTTAGAGCTTAGACTAGAGAAGTACAGCATCTATTTTAGCTCCAGAAAGAATAATGTAATCTAACATAGAATTTTGACCCTCATGGACTCCTTCCCTATTGGAGATAATACTTAAGACCTAGGAAGACAGAGTAAAAGACCTCTGAGAAGCTGGAGAAGGTGACACTGAGTCTAAAAACTAAAGCTCATACAATTTTTCTCATAGGAGAGTTCCTTCATTCTGTATCCAAAGCCAAATAATTTGTATGATTAAAACAACTCATTTTAAAAATTTTAAATAGTATGAATAAACACCTTTGAAAATATTTGATTTTGGAGAAAATAGCATCTTTTGCAAAAACAAAGAAGACTGATAGTGTTTTTACTTATAGGAAACAAACTACCCTACAATTCAGCAATTTCACTACTAGGTATTTACCCAAAGAATACAAAAATACTAATTCAAAGGGATAAATGCACTCCAATATTTATAGCAGTACTATCAACAACAGCCAAATTATGGAAGGAGCCCAAATGCTCATTGAATGGTGAATGGATAAAGAAAATGTGGTATACAGTGGCATATTACTCAGCCACAAAATGAATGAAATTTTGCCATTTGCATTGACATGGATGGAGCTAGAGTATTATGCTAAGCAAAAATAAGTCAATTAGAGAAAGACAAATACCATATGGTTTCACTCATACGTGAAATTTAAGAAACAACACAAATGAACAAAGAGAGAGAGAGAGAGAAACCAAGAAACAGACTCTTAACTATAGAGAACAAACCGAGGGTTACTGGAGTGAAGGTGGGCAGGGGAGATAGGTTAAATAGGTGATGGGGATTAAGGAGTGTACTTTTAATGAGTACCAGATGTTGGATAGAAGTGTTCAATCACTATATTGTATCCCTGAAGCTAATATTACACTGTATGTTAACTAAGTGAAATTTGAACAAAAACTGGGGGAGGGGGGAGAACAAAATACTGAACACCAGACTTATTAAATCAGAATACAGATTTTAACAAAATCCCCAGGTAAGCTTGTGAAACACTGGTCTGTGCTTGGGAAACGTTTCTCCAATTGTGTTTTTTGACTACTTTCATCAGAATAATCTGGGGTATTGGTTAAAAAACTGAAAGTTCTTAGGCTCTACTCTAGACCTACTAAGTCATATCTCTCATAATGAAACTTGGTACATTATTAACATTAACATTATTAACAAATATAGTAGGGCAGTAAATCTCAAAGTTGAGCATACACCAGAATTACATGGAGGAACTACTAAGACAAGGATTTCTGGAATCTTCCCCAGAGGTCTCTGATGAGTCTGGAATGGGGCCTGAGATTCTGCATTTAGAGCATGTTTCTCAATGATGTTGATGTTACTAGTCCAAGGACCACAATAGGAGAATCACTACATAGACATAATTTTAACAAGGTTAGTTATTTGGTTGTCCAGGATAGATTAGCAGGAGCAATTAGAAAGGGAGTAGTCAGACACAGGCATATTAATAACAACAAGAAGCAACATCTGATAAGCTGAGAATTGGGGGGGGACAAAAACTATTCAAAAAAAGACAATAGGAAATAAACATTTTTATGAGACTATTGAATTTAAGTGCCAAGAACCTTACGGGTCTCACTCCTGCCCTCTCCCAATATCCTAGTCCTTGAGGATTATCATTGTATCTTATGTGGTAGTGATGTGTGATAATATATGTTCATTAATAATGACCCCCAGTAATAAAGAAAATGTTTAATTCTGTTTAGTTTACCATTGAAGCAGGTATAGAATTGTACAATATAATTTAGGAATATTTCCATTGAAGGTCAACTTTTAAACACTAATACTTAAGTTGTCTTTTAAATTCAGTTTTGAAAACCACTCTATGAATTCCAAATGCTACAGGATAAATGAGGATTATCCATAATGGAGTTCAGACAATCCAAAGGTGATAATAACAATATCTAGCATTTTAAAAAAACAAGTTCATTTTTCATGTAACACTCATATTAATACTTTGAAACACATATTATCACCATTTTTTAGAGGATGACTATCTAAACTAAGGTTCAGATAACTGAATTAAATTGTTGAAATCACATAAACTGTAAGCTGGTAGTGGGGCTAGATTTGAACTTAGGTCTACCTGACTCAATTTCTCTATATCATTTTTCTTTATTTACAGGAAAAATAAGATCTTAGGCTGAGAAACAGGATAAATAGACAGTTCACCTGAGTCTCTGCAAGCAATACTTTTTGTATGGCTTCCTTTAAGACAGGCATTCAAACTTTATTAGGATGAGCTGTTTCTTTCACTTACAGAAACCATAAGAACTCTTTTAAAGCTGGTGTGTGCCATAACTTACAATATGTTCTTTCTTTCTCCTTCACCTTTATAGATTTCACTGTTGCCTAGAGTTACTCATACATCTTTCTACACTGAGTTCTTCTTGCCCCATGATCCAGGTCTTCAGTTACATCACAGAGGGACTAGGGGAGATAGGAGAGGAAATCAGAGACAAGAAGAAAGCCTTAAGGTCCCTGTGGCTGTCTTTCCTCTCCCATTTCCTGATCTTCCCAGTGCCTGGGCTGAACTCCAAATCCTTGTCACAGCATCATTCTGCTCCAATGATAAGTGCCCCAAACTGGGGGTGTTGGTCCTCTGGCATGCAAATAAAATTCAATTATCTCTCCAAGAATTCAGGCCCCTCCATTCACACATATGCACATATTCAGTTATTCTGAGATCTTTTAGAGTAGGGAATCATTCTGTTTCCTGTAGCTGTTGGCAGTTGGTATTCTTCAAAACCTCCAAAAGAGCAGTGTAATTGCTTCTTTCAGGAGGAGCAAGTGAAAAGAGGAATTATTTTCTTCCATAACGACTCTTAAAAGAAATAAAAATAAAAGGAGGAGAGGTTTTGTGTGCAGCAGAGATAGCTAAAATTCCTACCACTGCCAATTACAGTTAGATGACTTAGAACATTATTTAATCTATCTGATTTATAAAATGGGTGTTATAGCCCTTAACATTCTTACTTCACAGAATAATTATGAAGCTCTGATGAGATAATATATATGAAAGTGATGAAGGAACAGAAGGCAAGCTGAGGACAAAGCAGAAACTGACACTCTGCAACCCCCCCTCCCCCACCATGGGAGGTGTGTGATATTCCTCAGACACTCCTGCTGCCCTAAAGGACAAAGAAATAGTTAACCTATAAGAGACCACAATCCTACAAAACGTGAGTCTCCCTCAGTTTACAAATGTCTTAGCAGTCTACAAGAACAAAACATTCCTATCAATAACCTAGTTCCAGAAGGGAAGGTAAATACAATTAAATATAGTTATAATCTGCAGCCTCCAGGAAGTTCCCAACTCTCCTCATGTTAATGCCTTACTAGAGGGGTAAACAACCTTAACTTGACAATGGCAAGGCCTCTGGTATCCTATGAGTCATCTTTAACATATGAAAGTACTTTCTCAACCTCCCTTTTTCCTTACCTCCCCCAACCCCATAGTATATAATCAGCTACCCTTCACAACCCTGGTGCAGCAGCTCTTTCTGCCCATGGGTCCTGTCCCTGTGCTTTAATAAACCACCATTTTGCACACAAAGACGTCTCAAGAATTCTTTCTTGGTTGTTGGCTCCAGATTCCACCCCACTGAACCTCACTGATATTCCAAAACCTCATTAAAAGTACCCTGTAAAGTGTGAAGGGGTATATGTGTATAAATTGTGATTGTTAAGACAATTCTGTATTCTTACAATTTCACATATTTCTATGTAATCACTGCTATTACTAATGGTTGGATTTTACAGTACTATTCATCTATTCAAAATGCATTTATTAAGCACTTTTTTTTACAGGCACTATATAGGAGTTGGGCATAAAGAAATATACCATGCACAATTATTTTCCTGGGGGTGTGAATTTATTCATATATATTTATAGGCTAACTAGGTTTTGGTGGTGATGGGGAAGTGGTGACTGGCCAGGGACTCCAACCACCATTTTTATGCCAGTAATTTAGAAATTAAATTTATTATGCTGTATATTACGGAGTCACATCATTAAAATGAGGGTGTAGGCAGCTCCAAACTCTTATCCCTCCACAGAAACTGAAAAACAAGTAGAAACTCAGAACTAACTTACTCACAACTATGGAAAACAGTCAAATGTTTACAGTAACCAAACAAACAGAATCAAGAAAAATCCAACTTAAAAATTGTAGGAAAGTTGAGGTGCCTTGGTGGCTCAATCAGTTAAGTGCCTGCCTTTGGCTCAGGTCATGATCCTGGGGGTCCTAAGATGGAGTCCAGTATGGGATCCTCGCTCAGCAGGGAGTCTTCTTCTCCCTCTCCTTCTGCCTGCCACTCACCCCTGCTTACTCTCCATCTCTGCCAAATAAAGAAATACAATCTTTAAAAAAATGTAGAAAAGCTTTTCAGTGTTTTTATTCATCCTTGCCCTACCCACTCAGAGCTCAGCTATGATATTGAAGATGTGTGTGACCCTGGCCCCTGGCTGCAGAGGGAGCAGACAAAACCTCATTTGCACATTATTGTGTTAGCCTGTTCTAACCCTTCTGAGGGCTGCCTAAAAGACTGAATCAAGGTGCTCATATCTGTTTTACCCAACTTGCAACTCAGAGTGGAAACGTGGTAGAAACAGTTTGAAAATATTGAAAAGGTGGATGAAAAATCTGCCACCATTAGGGTCAAAAGATTACAGTTGAAGGTTCTAGTTCAAAGTGGAGACATAGGAAGATCCTGAACTCACGAATTCCCACAGAGACACCAAATGTACAGCTATATAAGGAACAATTTTCTCTACCTAAGATGTAGCACAGTGACCTGATTCACATTGGGCAAATGAGAAAAAAAAATCAAAGCAGTTAGGAAGGGCTGAAATACAATCTTGTTATACACCCACCCCCGTGCAGCAACCCATGATTGGGAGGAAATTCAAAACCTGGAGCTTCTCCTTGAGAAGCAAAATGTTCATATGCCACACTGGCCACCCCAACTTTTAAGACGAACTGGAGAGACAAGGCCCTCAAAGATTTAACTTTAAAAACCTCTCTGATTACTTCCCCTTCAGTTTTCCCTCCCTTCCATGAGAGATTCTTTACTATAGGAAACAAACAATGTTGCTGGAGGGGAGGTTGGTGAGGGTATGGGGTAATTGGGTGATGGACATTAGGGAGGGCAGTGATGTGATGAGCACTGGGTGTATATGTAACTGATGAATTATTGAACTCTACATCTGAAACCAATGACATATTACATGTTGGCTAATTGAATTTAGATTTAAAGAAAAGAAAAGAAAACCAACAGGGCTCATGCCTATGAGATCTGTGGGGCTATGGCCAACCGAGAAATGGCTCTTAACGGGCTGCCACCCAGACTCACGTGCTTTAGAACCCAGCACAGAAGCAGTCCTTTGAAAAATGCCTAGGCTTTATGTGAAAGACTCATTTCCTAATTTGCTCTGAGGGGCAGGGCCTGCTTTGGTACTCTCCAGGGACAGAAGCTGGTGGGCAAGAACTTTCTGCTCTTACTCTACCTTACTAAAGCTGGTGGGCATCATCTCATTTTTTTTTCATTTTCTCTTTTTATTTTCTTTTTTTGTTTTGTTTTATTTCTTTCTTCCTTCCTTTCCTTCTTTTGGCGGGTGCCATTTTTGCACTCCCTTTATGCCTCACTCGAGTCAATGGATACCATCTCCATGCTTTCCCACTGCTGGGCTCCTGAGCACCAGTATCTCTTATAGAGGAACTTATACACACATTTGGTGCTTCGTTTTTGTGGATGCTATGCAGACAATACCCCTTGACTACCTGGCTCTAGTGTCTAGGGAGACTTGCATTCCTGGGTCCCATGGGTGTGTAACAATAGGAGAGACAGTTCTTGACAGGCTACCACACACAGAACACTGCATAGACAGCAGACTGAAGTATACCCCAAGCATTCTATGAAAGAGGCTTACTTGCTCATTCTGGAGCTTCAGCATTAGGGGCAGGCTTCAGATTTGGCACACATTTAGAGACTACAGAGATGCTTTCAGAGAATGTAGGTTGAGGGATACCATCTTTTTGCTTTTCCTGTGTCTTCTTACAGCTCACTGGTATCTCCCATAAAAGAGTTTATGCACTCCTCCGGAGACCTGAATTTTGCAACTGCCACCCAGAGGACATTTTGGATTGCCTGGCTTTGATGGACAATGGGGTTGATGCTTGTTTTCCCACAGGACTGTACATATTTGTGTACTTTAGTTTTTTTTAAGATGTTATTTGTTTATTTGAGAGAGAGAGTGAGTGAGCAAGAGAGAGCACAAGCAGTGGAGGGGCATAGGGAGAGAGAAAAGCAGGCTCCTGGCTGATCAGGGACCCCAAAATGGGTCTCTATCCCAGGACCCTGGGATTATGACCTGAGCCAAAGACAGATGCTTAACTGACTGAGCCATCCAGGCACCCCAATATATTTGCATACTTTTAAGGTCACTGTCAGGATCTGTCTCCCAATCAGCCTGAATCTAGGTGCTGATAGAGATCCTTCCCTTTGGGACACTAACAGGTTTTGGCACACCTTCAACTACAGGGAGCTATTAAAAATGAAATAGGA
Organism: Ursus americanus; assembly: GCF_024610735.1. Taxonomy (NCBI): domain Eukaryota; kingdom Metazoa; phylum Chordata; class Mammalia; order Carnivora; family Ursidae; genus Ursus; species Ursus americanus. The sequence goes on from NC_142164.1 coordinate 70,520,336, forward strand.
TGCTTGGATAATCACAAAAGTTTGAGAGACAACCAAGAGCTAAGGGGTGAATGATAAGTTTCATGTTCAAATCTTCAAGACTTGGAAAAGTGGCTATTTCATCTAATACATAGACATCAACACAGAGAGTCTAGCAAAATAAAGAAACAGAGAAATATGTTCCAAATGAAATAAGATAAAAACTCAGGAAAAAATCTTAATGAAATGAAGATATGTAATTTACCTGATGAAGAGTTCAAAGTAATACTCATACAGATGCTTACCAAACTTGGGGAAAGGATGGATAAAAACAGCAAAACAAAACAAAACAAAACAAAAAAAAACAAAAAAAACCCACCTTCACAAAAACATAGAATATATAAGAAAGTATCAAACAGAAGTAGCAGAACTGAAAAATACAATAACTGAACTGAAAAATATACTAGAGGGGTCCAATAGAAAACTAGAAACAGAACAGATCACTGTATTCAAAGAGAAGACAGAGAGATTCACCCAATCAAAACAGGAAAAACAAAATGAGCAAGAAATGAAGATAACTTTAAGGGCTTATGGGAAAACCTCAAGTGGACTAACATTTGCATTAGGGAAGTCCCAGAAAAAGAAGAAAGAGAGAAAGGAAGAGAAAACTTATTTGAACAGACAATGGCTGAAAACGTCTTTAAACGGGGGGAGGAAACAGACATACATGCACAGGAAGCCCGGAAAGGTCCAAATAATATGAAAAGATGCACAACCAAGACACATTATAATTAAAGTGTCAAAAATTAAAGACAAGGAGAACATATTGAAAGCAGTGAGAGGGGCGCCTGGGTGGCTCAGTTGGTTAAGAGTCTGACTCTTGAGTTAAGATGGCGGAGGAGTAGGGGACCCCTTTTTCAGCCGGTCCCCTGAGTCGAGCTGGATAGGTAACAGACCAGCCTAAATAACCACAGAATCAGCCTGAGATGCAGGAAGATACATCTGGATCTCTACAAATGAACATCTCCAGCGCTGAGTATTGAGGTACCAAGAGGGGAGCTGTAAACCGTGTACAGATACCTGAAGATAAACGGAAGGGGGAGGGAGCCGCTGCCTTTGGGTGCCGGGAAGCAGCAGCCACCTGCACGGGGGAGCGGGCAGACTCACAGAGGGCACCTGCAGAGAGAGCGGACTGAGACCAGTGAGCCGTGAACGCGCGCCACCAGGCATCTCCCGGAACACCGGAATCCCGGAATCCCGGTGTGCTCACAGGATCCAGACTGAGACCGGGAGCTCCCGGAGCGCGCGCGGGGAGGCTGGCGGCTGGCGGGCCACCTGCATGGAGGAGCGGGTGGACTCGCGGTCGGCACCCGCGAAACAGCAGACTGAGACCCTGAACCGGGTGTGCGCGCCACCAGGCTTCTCACGGAACTCCGGAAATGGGGTATGCTCACCGGGCATAGACTGAGACCGGGAGACCCGGGAGCGCGCGGGGCGGCCGGTGGCTGGCGGCATTAGAAATAAGGACAGAGACGCGCCGGCCCTGGAAGTGAGGGCAGGGACGCCGGGTTGGTGCGCACATCCCGGGACGCTGCAGGGTTGAGCAGCACCAACAGTAACAGAGATAATATGGCCAGAACATCAGTGGAGAACGGGCCACAATCCCTCTGTTCTGTGGCAATGCAGCCTCTGCTGCTCTGACTCTCAGAAGAGGCATAGCCGGCCGCCAGGGAAAGCCGCCAGAGAACAAAAGCCTGGAAATACCGGCTCAGAGAGTGCCCATCCCCATCCCCCCTCGCAGGAGACACGGAGACTCTACCCAAACAGGGTTGCCTGAGTATCGGCGCGGCAGGCCCCTCCCCCAGAACACGGAAGGCAGGCTGAAAAATCAAGAAGCCCACAACCCGAGGCACCTGGGTGGCGCAGTCATTGAGCGCCTGTCTCCGGCTTAGGGAGTGATCCCAGCATTCCGGAAAGGAGTCCCTCATTGGGCTCTTCCTCTGGGAGCCTGCTTCTTCCTCTCTCACTCCCCTGCTTCTGTTCCGTTCTTGCTGACTGTCTGTCTCCCTCTCTCAGATAAGTAAATAAATAAAATTTTTAAAGAAGAAGCCCACATCTCTAGGATCCCTGTAAAACAAGGGGCACGGCCTGGGACCCAGTCAATAATTTGGGCTCTGGACAACCCCGCAACCTCTCCTCATCAGAATGACAAGAAGGAGAAGCCCCCCCCACCCAGCAAAGAAAAGACAGTGAGTCTGTGGCCTCTGCCACAGAAGTAACGGATATGGATGTAACCAAATTATCAGAAATGGAATTCAGAGTAAAAATGGTCAAGATGATGAGTAGACTTGAAAAAAGTATTAAGGAAAATGTTACTGAGAATATAGAATCCCTAAGGGCGGAAATGAGAGCGAATTTGACAGAAATTAAAAATTCTATAAGCCAAATGCAGGCAAAACTAGAGGCTCTGATGGCCAGGGTCACGGAAGCAGAGGAAAGGGTTAGTGAATTGGAGGATGGGTTAATAGAGGAAAAAATTAAAATAGAAGATGGTCTTAAAAAAATCCACACCCACGAATGTTGGCTACAGGAGATTACTGACTCAACGAAACGATCCAATGTTAGAATCATCGGCATCCCTGAGGGGGTGGAGAAAAACAGAGGTCTACAAGAGATATTTGAACAAATTGTAGCTGAAAACTTCCCTAATCTAGCAAGGGAAACAAACATTCGTGTCCAAGAGGCAGAGAGGACCCCTCCCAAGCTCAACCACGACAAACCTACGCCACGTCACGTCATAGTGCATATTCGCAAATATTAGATCCAAGGATACAGTATTGAAAGCGGCCAGGGCAAAGAAATTTCTCACGTACCAAGGCAAAGGCATCAGAATTACGTCAGACCTGTCTACACAGACCTGGAATGAGAGAAAGGGTTGGGGGAGCATTTTTAAAGCTCTTTCAGAGAAAAACATGCAGCCAAGGATCCTTTATCCACCAAGGCTGTCATTCAGAATTGATGGAGAAATAAAGAAATTTCAGAATCGACAGTCACTAACCAATTTCGTAACCACGAAACCAGCCCTACAGGAGGTATTACGGGGGGGTTCTATAAAAGTAAAAAGGCCCCGAGAGTGATAAAGAACAGAAAGTCACAGCCAATACAAACAAAGACTTTACTGACAACATGTCAGCATTAAAAGCATATCTCTCAGTACTCAGTCTTAATATTAATGGTTTAAATTCTTGCTTTAAATGGCACAGGGTTGCAGATTGGATAAAAAGAAATGACCCATCCATTTGCTGTCTACAAGAGACTCATTTCGAACCCAAAGATGCATTCAGACCGAGAGTAAGGGGATGCAGTACCATCTTTCACTCAAATGGACCTCAAAAGAAAGCTGGGGTAGCAATTCTCATATCAGATAAACTGGATTTTAAACTACAGACTATAGTTAGAGACGCAGAAGGGCACTATATTATTCTTAAAGGAAGTATTCAACAAGTGGATATGACAATTATAAATATATATGCCCCCAACAGGGGAGCAGCAAGATACACAAGCCAACTCATAACCAGAATAAAGAGACATATAGATAAAAATACATTAATAGTAGGGGACCTCAACACTCCACTCTCAGAAATAGACAGAACACCCTGGCAAAAACTAAGCAAAGAACCAAAGGCTTTGAATGCCATACTCGACGAGTTGGACCTCTTAGATATATATAGAACACTACACCGCAGAACCAAAGAATACTCATTCTATTCTAATGCCCATGGAACATTTTCAAGAATAGACCATGTTCTGGGACACAAAACAGGTCTCAGCCGATACCAAAAGATTGAAATTATCCTCTGCATATTCTCAGACCACAATGCTCTGAAATTGGAACTCAACCACATGGAAAAATTTGGAAGAAACTCAAACACTTGGAGACTAAGAACCATCCTGCTCAGGAATGACTCGATAAACCAGGAAATCAAAAATCAAATTAAACAATTTATGGAGACCGATGAGAATGAAAATACAACAGTCCAAAACCTATGGGATACTGCAAAGACAGTCCTAAGGGGGAAATACATAGCCATCCAAGCCTCACTCAAAAGAATAGAAAAATCTAAAATGCAGTTTTTATATTCTCACCTCAAGAAGCTGGAACAGCAACAGAGGGACAGGCCTAATCCAAGCACGAGGAAGCAGTTGTCCAAAATTAAGGCTGAAATCAATCAAGCAGAAACCAGAAGTACAGTAGAGCAGATCAACAGGACTAGAAGCTGGTTCTTTGAGAGAATCAATAAAATTGACAGACCACTGGCAAGACTTATCCAAAAGAAAAGAGAAAGGACCCAGATTATTAAAATTATGAATGAAAAAGGAGAGGTCACGACGAACACCATTGAAATTGGAAGGATTATTAGAAATTTTTATCAACAGCTATATGCCAATAAACTAAGCAATCTGGAAGAGATGGAATCCTTCCTGGGAACCTATAAACTACCACGATTGAAATAGGTAGAAATTGATTTCTTAAACAGGCCAATTAATTATGAAGAAATTGAGTCAGTGATAAACAACCTTCCAAATATCAAAACTCCAGGCCCGGACGGTTTTCCTGGGGAATTCTACCAAACATTCAAAGAAGAAATAATACCTATTCTCCTAAAGCTCTTTCAAAAAATAGAAACAGAAGGAAAGCTACCAAACTCATTCTATGAGGCCAATATTACCTTGATCCCCAAACCAGGCAAAGACCCCCTCAAAAAGGAGAATTACAGACCGAATTCCCTAATGAATATGGACGCCAAAATCCTCAACAAGATACTTGCTAATAGAAGTTCATTAATTAATTAATCATTAATTAATTAATAGTTCATTAAAAGGATTATCCACCACGATCAAGTGGGATTCATACCTGGGATGCAAGCGGGGTTCAATATTCGCAAATCAATCAGCGTGATACATCATATCAACAAGAAAGGACTCAGGAACCATATGATCCTCTCAACTGATGCCGAAAAAGCATTTGACAAAATACAGCATCCTTTCCTGATTAAAACCCTTCAGAGTGTATGAATAGAAGGTACTTTTCTCAATCTCATAAAAGCCATCTATGAAAAGCCTACTGCAAATATTATTCTCAATGGGGAAAAGCTGGAAGCCTTTCCCTTAAGATCAGGAACACGACAAGGATGCCCACTCTCGCCACTATTATTCAACATAGTACTAGAAGTCCTTGCAACAGCAATCAGAGGACAAAAAAGGATCAAAGGTATTCAAATCGGCAAAGAAGAAGTCAAAATGTCTCTCTTCGCAGATGACATGATACTCTATATGGAAAACCCAAAAGAAGCCACTCCCAAACTATTAGAAGTTATAGAGCAATTCAGTAACGTGGCTGGATACAAAATCAATGCTCAGAAATCAGTTGCATTTCTGTACACGAATAACGAGACCGAAGAAAGAGAAATTAGGGAATCCATCCCATTTACAATAGCACCAAAAACCATACGTTACCTTGGAATTAACTTAACCAGAGACGTAAAGGACCTTTATTCTAGAAACTATAAATCACTCTTCAAAGACATTGAGGAAGACATAAAAAGATGGAAAGATATTCCATGCTCATGGATCGGAAGAATTAACATAGTTAAAATGTCCATGCTACCCAGAGCAATCTACACTTTCAATGCTATCCCGATCAAAATACCAATGACATTTTTCAAAGAACTAGAACAAATAGTCCTTAAATTTGTATGGAACCAGAAAAGACCCCGAATCTCCAAGGAACTGTTGAAAAGGAAAAACAAAGCTGGGGGCATCACAATGCCGGATTTCGAGCTGTACTACAAAGCTGTGATCACAAAGACAGCATGGTACTGGCACAAAAACAGACACATAGACCAATGGAACAGAATAGAGAGCCCAGAAATGGACCCTCAGCTCTTTGGGCAACTAATCTTTGATAAAGCAGGAAAAAACATCCGGTGGGAAAAAGACAGTCTCTTCAATAAATGGTGCTGGGAAAATTGGACAGCTACATGCAAAAGAATGAAACTTGACCACTATCTCACACCATACACAAAAATAAACTCCAAATGGATGAAAGACCTCGATGTGAGACAGGAATCCATCAAAATCGTAGAGGAGAACATAGGCAGCAAACTCTACGACATCGGCCAAAGCAACCTTTTTCATGATACATCCCCAAAGGCAAGAGAAACAAAAGACAAAATGAATTTATGGGACTTCATCAAGATTAAAAGTTTCTGCACAGCCAAGGAAACAGTCAGAAAAACTAAGAGGCAGCCCACGGAATGGGAGAAGATATTTGCAAATGACACGACAGATAAAGGACTGCTATCCAAGATCTACAAAGAACTTCTCAAACTCAATACACGAGAAACAAATAAACAAATCAAAAAATGGGCAGAAGATATGAACAGACACTTTTCCAATGAAGACATACAAATGGCTAACAGACACATGAAAAAATGTTCAAAATCATTAGCCATCAAGGAAATTCAAATCAAAACCACACTGAGATACCACCTTATGCCAGTTAGAATGGCAAAAATAGACAAGGCAAGAAACAACAATTGTTGGAGAGGATGTGGAGAAAGGGGATCCCTCCTACATTGTTGGTGGGAATGCAAGTTGGTACAGCCACTCTGGAAAACCGTGTGGAGGTCCCTTCAAAAGTTAAAAATTGAGCTACCCTATGATCCAGCCATTGCACTACTGGGTGTTTACCCCAAAGATACAGACGTAGTGAAGAGAAGGGCCATATGCACCCCAATGTTCATAGCAGCAATGTCCACAATAGCTAAATCGTGGAAGGAGCCGAGATGCCCTTCAACAGATGACTGGATTAAGAAGTTGTGGTCCATATATACAATGGAATATTACTCAGCTATCAGAAAGAACGAGTTCTCAACATTTGCTACAACATGGACGGCACTGGAGGAGATAATGCTTAGTGAAATAAGTCAAGCAGAGAAAGACAACTATCATATGATTTCTCTCATCTATGGAACATAAGAACTAGAATGATCAGTAGGGGAAGAAAGGGATAAAGAAAGGGGGGGTAATCAGAAGGGGGAATGAAACATGAGAGACTATGGACTATGAGAAACAAACTGAGGGCTACAGAGGGGAGGGGGATGGGGGAATGGGACAGGCCGGTGATGGGTAGTAAGGAGGGCACATATTGCATGGTGCACTGGGTTTATACACAACTAATGAATCATCGAGCTTTACATCGAAAACCGGGGATGTACTGTATGGTGACTAACATAATATAATAAAAAATCATTATAAAAACAAACAAACAAACAAACAAATAAATAAATAAATAAATAAATAAATAAATAAATAAATGTTGAATACATATCAAAAGTATTATTTTAACTTGCCAGGGTTCAGCGTAAGAAAGGCTTATGTTGTTTTCTTTTAATTGTTTTAACAAGCTAGAGAGTCAAGGTCAATTGTTTGAAATGTCACCAAACTGCTCTTTACAGACCATGTATTAAAACAATTATGCAAGGAAAAAAAAAAGTGTCTGACTCTTGTTTTCTGCTCGGGTCATGATCTCAGGGTGGTTAGAACAAGCCCTGCACCTGGTTCCATGTTTGGTGCAGAGTCTGCTTGAGAGTCTCTCCTCTGCCCTTCCCCACCTCTTTCTCTCATAAATAAATAAATAAATAAATAAATAAATAAATAAATAAATAAATAAAATATTTTTAAAGCAGCAAGAGAAAACAAACAAAAAAATAAATCTTATTATATACAAGGGAGTTCCCATAAGAGTATAAGCAGATTTTTCAGCAGAAAGTTTGCAGGCCAGAAGGGAGTGATGTAGTATATTCAAAGCATTAAGGAAAAATATACTTCAAACCAAAATACCCTACGCAGCAGGTATCATTCCAGAGAAGCAAAAGCTAAAGGAGTTAATCACCACTAAACTCATTTTACAAGATATGTTAAAGGGGCCTCTTTAAGCTGAAAAGAAAAGATGCTAAGTAGTAACAACAACAACAACAACAACAACAAAAATATGAAACTATAAATCAAACTGATAAGGGTAAATAAATAACAAAGGTAGTAGATTAATCACTTACAAAGCTAGTATAAAAGTTAAAAGACAAAGGTAGTAAAAATAACTGTAATTACAATAATTAGTTATGGGGTACAGAATATAAAAAGATGTAAAATATGACATAAGAAACATTAAACATGGAGGGGCATAAAATGTATGCATTCAAATGTAAGTTGTTATCAACATAAGATTGACTTATAAATGTAAGTATATAAATATAAGGATGTAAGTCTTATGATAGCCACAAAGCAATAGTATATACACAAAAGGTAATGAAAAAGGAATCTAAGCATACCACTAAGAAAAATCCTCAAACCAAAAAGGAAAAGAAAAAACGAAGAAAAAAGAAACAAAGGAAGTACAAAACAAGCAGGAAAAGTTAACAAAATGACAGTATGTACATACTTTTCAATAATTACTCTAAATGTATATGGACTTAATTCTCCAATCAAAAGACAACTAGTAGTTAAATGGATTTAAAAAAAGACACATCTAGGGGCGCCTGGGTGGCACAGCGGTTGAGCGTCTGCCTTCGGCTCAGGGCGTGATCCCGGCGTTATGGGATCAAGCCCCACATCAGGCTCTTCCACTATGGGCCTGTTTCTTCCTCTCCCACTCCCCCTGCTTGTGTTCCCTCTCTCACTGGCTGTCTCTATCTCTGTCAAATAAATAAATAAAATCTTTAAAAAAATAAAAAATAAAAAAAATAAAAACAGACACATCTATATGCTGTGCACAAGAAACACACTTCAGATGTATGCACACATACAGACTGAAAATGAAGGGGTGGAAAGTATTCCATGCAAACAGAAATCAAAAGAAAGTTGAAATAACTATACTTGTGTTTAACAAAATAGGCATTAAAACAAAGACTGTAATGAGAGACAAAGAAGGGCATTACATAATAATAAAGGAGTTAATCCAACAAGAAAATATAATATGTGTAAACATATATGTACTTAACAAAGGAGCACCAAAATATATAAAACAAATATTAACAACCCTAAAGGAAGAGCTAGACAGCAATACAATCATAATAAGGAATTTTAATACCCCACTTACATCAATAGAGAAAATCATCCAAACAGAAAATCAATAAGGAAACATTGGCTATAACTAAGCTGTTAAACCTGATGGATTTATATAGAAAATCCCATCCCAAAACAAAAGAATACACATTCATCTTTACAGAATACACATGAAACGCTCTGCAAGTTAGATCATATGCTAAGCCACAAAAGGGGTTTTAAAAGGTTTAAAATGATTGGAATCATATTAAACATCTTTTCTAGCCACAATACTATAAAACTAGAAAATAATTACAAGAAGAAAATTGGAAAATTCACAAATGTGTAGGGCTTAACAACATGCTACTGGGCAACCAAGGGTTCAATAAAAAATAATAATAATAAAAGAGAAATTGGAAAATAATACCACCAGACAAATGAAAAAGAAAATACAGCTCACCAAAACTTAGGGGATGCAGCAAAAACAGTTGTATGAGGGAAGTTTATAGTGATAAATGGGTACTTCAAGAAACAAGAAAAACCACAAATAAACAATGTAACTTTACATCCTAAGAAACTAGAAAAAAGAACAAACAAAAGTCAAAGATAACAATAACAAAGATCAGAAGAGAAATTTAAAAAAAAAATAGAAACTAGAAAACCAATATAGAAGATCAATGGAAGTAAAAGCTGGTTCTTTAAACCTATCAACACAATAGACAAGCCTTTAGTTAGACCCACAAAGAAAAAAAAGAAAGGTGAACTAAAATAAATAAAATCAGAAATAAAAGAGAAGATAAAACTGTTACCACAGAAATACAAAATCTCAGGGATGCCTGGGTGGCTCAGTCGGTTAAGCGTCTGCTTTCAGCTCAGGTCATGATCCCAGAGTCCTGGGATTGAGCCCTGCATCAGGCTCCCTGCTTGGTGGGGAGCCTACTTCTTCCACTCCCTCTGTTGCTCCCCCTGCTTGTGCTCTCTCACTTTCTCTCTGTCAAATAAATAAATAAATAAAATCTTTAAAAAAAGAAATACAAAAGCTCATAAGAGACTACTATAAACAATTATATGGCAACAAACAGGACAACCTAGAAGAAACAGAAACATACAACCTTAAGACTGAACCATAAAGGAACAGACCAAATACTACAAATGAAATTGAATCGGTAATCGAAAAACTCCCAACAAACAGAAGTCCCAGACTAGATGGCTTCACAGGTGAATTCTACCAAACATTTAGAGAACAGTTAATATCTCTTCTTCTCAAACTATTCCAAAAAAATAGAAAAGGAAGGAAAACTTCCAAAATCATTCCATGAGGTTAGTATGACCCTGATAGAAAAAACAAACAAAGAGACAAACAACAGAAAAAAAATACTACAAAAATAACAAAAGAGAGAGAAAACCGAGGCCAATATTTCTGATGAGCTTAGATGCAAAAATCCATAACCATGTATTAGCAAACCACATTCAACAATACGTTAAAAAATTATTCACCATGATCAAGTGGGATTTATTCTAGGTACTCAAGGGTGGTTCAATATTTGCAAATCAATCAAAGTGATATTTCACATCAACAAGAGAAAGGATAAAAATCATGATCATCTCAACAGATGCAGAAAAATCTTTTGGCAATGGTAATCCATTCATGATATAAACTCTCTGAAAAGTAGCTCTACAGGGAATATGCTTCAACATAATAAAGGCCATAGATGAAAAACACACAGCTAACAGCATACCCAATGGTGAAAAACAGAGCTTTTCCTCTCAGATCAAGAATAAGACAAGGATGTCCATTCTCACCAACTTTATCCAACATAGTACTGGAAGTCTTAGCTGCAGCAATCAGACAAGAAAAAGGAATAAAAAACACCCAAATTTTTGAGGAAGGAAGAAAACTTTCACTATTTATAGATGACATGATACTATATACAGACAACCCTGAAGACTTCACCAAAACAACTACTAGAACTGATAAACGAATTAGTAAGGTCACAGAGCATAAAATCAAAGTACAGAAATCCACTGAATTTCATACAGTAATAATGAGGTAGCAAAAAGAGAAATTAAGAAAGCATTGCCATTTACAATTGCAAGAAGAATAAAATATCTAGGAATAAATTTAACCAAGGAGGTGAAAGACATGTACTTGGAAAACTATATAATATTGATGAAAAGATTGAAGATGACATGAACAAATGGAAAGATATTCTATGCTCATGAGTTGGAAGAATTAATATCATTAAAACGTCCATACTACCCAAAGCAAACTTCAGATATAATGCAACTGGTATCAAAATACCAAAGGCATTTTTCACAAAACCAAAACAACCCCAAAACGTGTATAAAACCATAAAAGACCCCAAATAGCCAAATAAATCTTGAAAAAGAAGAACAAAGCTGGAGGTATCACAATCCCAGATTTCAAGATATACTACAAAGCTGTACCAATCAAAATGGTATGGTTACTGACACAAAAAAAAGACACATAGAGTAGAGTGTCCAGAAATAAACTCAGACTTTTATGGTCAATTAATGTACATCAAAGGAGACAAATATGTACAATGGGGAAAAGACAGTCTCTTCACCAAATGAAATTGGGAAGACTGGACAGCTACATGCAAAAGAAAGGAATTGGACCACTTTGTAACATCATACGCAAATATAAGTTCAGAATGGAATAAGGACCTAAATGAGATCTAAAGCCATAAAATTCCTAGAAGAAAATATATGCAGTTATTTCTTTGACATTGGTCATAGAAACATTTTTCTAGACATGTCTCCTCTGGCAAGGGAAATGAAAGCAAAATTAAACTGTTGGGACTGCACCAAAATAAAATGCTTTTTAAAAAAGATTTTATTTATTTATTTGACAGAGAGAGAGAGACAGCCAGTGAGAGAGGGAACACAAGCAGGGGGAGTGGGAGAGGAAGAAGCAGGCTCCCAGCAGAGGAGCCTGATGTGGGGCTTGATCCCAGGACCCTGGGATCAGGCCCTGAGCTGAAGGCAGATGTTTAACGACTGAGCCACCCAGGCGCCCCCCAAATAAAATGCTTTTGCACAGAGAAGGAAACCACCAATAAAACAAAGAGCAACCTACTGAATGGGAGAAGATATTTACAAATGTTATACTTGATAAAGACTTAATACCAAAAATATATAAAAATATATACAACTCAAAACCAAGAAAACAAATAATTCAATTAAAAAATGGGTAGAGGATCTGAATAGACATTTTTCCAAAGAAGACATGCAGATGCTCAATAGATACATGAAAAGATGCTCAATATCACTCATGATCAGGAAAATGTAAATTAAAATCACAATGATATATCACTTTACACCTGTCAGAATGGCTAAAACAAAAAAGACAAATAACGTGTTGGCAAGGATGCAGAGAAAAAGGAACCCTCATGCACTGTTGGTAGGAATAGAAATTGGTGCAGACACTCTGGAAAACAGTATGGACATTCCTAAAAAAAAAAATAAAGATAGAATTGACATACTATCCAGTAATTCCGCTACTGGGCATTTACCCAAATGAAACCAAAACACTAATTAGAAGAGAAGTGCACAACTATGTTTATTAAGGCCTTATTTACAATAACCAAGATATGGGAGCAGCCCAAGTGTCCACTGATAGATGAAAGGATAAAGAAGATCACACACACACACACACACACACACACACACACACACACACACTGAAATATTACTCAGCCTTAAAATGAGTGAAATCTTGCCATTTGCAACAACATGGATGAACATAGAGGGTGTGATGCTAAGTGAAATAAGCCAGAGAAAGACAAATACCATATGATTTCACTCATACGTGGATTTAGGAAACAAAACAAAAAGCAAAGGGAAAAAAATAAGAGAGAGGGGAGAGACAAATCAAGAAACAGTCTCTTAAGTATAAAGAACAAACTGATTACCAGAAGGGAGAAGGAGTGAGAGGACAGGTTAAATAGGTGTTAGGAATTAAGGAGTGCATTTGTCCTGATGAGCACAGAAAGTGTTGAATTATTATATCATACACCTGAAACTAATATAACACTGTATATTAACTAACTGGAATTAAAATTAACAATTTAAAAATTAAAAAATAAAACTACACTGTGTATAAAAAATGAAAATAACCAGTGTTGGTGAGTATATGGAAAAACTTTGCTGATGGAAATGCAAAATGATTCACTCACTGTAGGAAAGTTTGGCAGTTCCTCAAATAACTAAACATAGAATTACCATATGACCTCATATTTCTAGTCTTCTGTATATAATCCAAAAGAACTGAAAACATGTACTCAAAGAAGTGCATGTAACACATGCTTGTTGCAACATTATTCACAATAGCCAAAAGATGGCAACAGACAAAATGTTCATTTAGGGATGAATGGATAAAGACATGAGTATTATTCAGCCATAAAAGGAAATGAAGTACTGATACATACATGCCACAATATGGATGAATCTCAAAATATGCCAAGTGAAATAAGTCCGACACATTGTATGATGCTATATATATGAAATATTCAGGTTATACATGAAATATTTAGTATAGGTAAGTTCATAGTGACAGAACACAGATTGGTAGTTGCCAGGGGCTAAGGGCAGAGAATCTGCTTCTTAAGTAAAGGGTTTTACCATGGAGGGATGGGAATATTTTCCAACTAGAGAGAGGTGGTTGCACAACATTATTCAACTTTAAAATGGTTACTATTATGTGAATTTCACCTCAATGAATTATTTTTTAAGAATTAAATATGTAATATGCTTACTGTAGAAAAATTGGAAAACAGAGAAGCATATAAAGAAGAAAAGAAATGTCACTTGTGTTTTTTCATCTAAAGATAATTACTTCTAATGTTTTGGTTAATTATCATTTTAATATTGTTGTTTCCTTGGAAAGTATGTTTCTTTTTCCTCTTTTTTAAATTTAAATTCAACTAGCCAATATATAGTACATCATTAGTTTCAGATGTACTGTTCATTCATCAGTTGTGTATAACACCCAGTGCTCATCATATCACGTGCCCTCCTTAATGCCCATCACCCAGTTACCCCATCCTTCCACTCCCCCCCCCCAGCAACCCTCGGTTTGTTTCCTATAGGCAAGAGTCTTTTATGTTTTTTTTTCCCTCTCTGATTTCTTTCCATTCAGTTTTCCCTCCCTTCCCTATGATCCTCTGCACTATTTCTTATATTCCACATATGAGTGAAATTATATGATAATCGTCTTTCTCTGATTGACTTATTTTACTTAGCATAATACACTCCAGTTCATCCACGGTGATATAAATGATATGTATTCATCCTTTCTGATGACTGGGTAATATTTCATTGTATATATAAACCACATCATCTTTAACCATTCATCTGTGGAAGGACATTTTGGCTCCTTCCACAGTTTGGCTATTGTGGACATTGCTGCTATAAACATTGGGGTGCAGTTGCCCCTTCATTTCACTACATCTGTATCTTTGCAGTAAATACCGAGTAGTGCAATTGCTGGGTCATAGGGTAGCTCTATTTTTAACTTCTTGAGTAACCTCCATATTGTTTTCCTGAGTGGCTGTACCAGCTTGCATTCCCACCAACAGTGTAGGAGGATTCTCTTTCTCCACATCCTTGGCAACATTTGTTGTCTCCTGTCTTGTTAATTTTCGCCATTTTAACTGGTGTAAGGTGGTATCTCATGGTAGTTTTGATTTGTATTTCCCTGATGACAAGTGATGTGGAGGATTTTTTCATGTGTCTGTTTGGCAATTTGTATGTCTTCTTTGGACAAATATCTGTTCACATCTTATGCCCATTTCTTGCCTGGATTTTTTGTTTTTTGGGTGTTGAGTTTGAGAAGTTCTTTATAGATCTTGAATACTAGGGCTTTATCTGTTATGTAATTTGCAAATATCTTCTCCCATTCCATAGGTTGTCTTTTAGTTTTGTTGCCTGTTTCCTTTGTTGTGCAGAAGTTTTTTATCTTGATGAAGTCCCAATAGTTCATTTTTGCTTTTGTTTCCCATGCCTTTAGGGACATGCCTTGCAAGAAGTTGCTGCAGCCGAGGTCAGAGAGGTTGCTGCCTGTGTTCTCCTCTGGGATTTTGATGGATTCCTGTCTCACATTCAGGTCTTTCATCCATTTTGAGTTTATCTTTGTGTATGGTATAATAGAATGCTCCAGTTTCATTCTTCTACATGTGGCTGTCCAATTTTCCCAGCAAAATTTATTGAAGAGACTGTCTTTTTTCCATCGGATATTCTTTCCTGCTTTGTCAAAGTTTAGTTGACCTTCAAGTTGAGGGCCCATTTCTGGGTTCTCTATTCTGTTCAATTGATCTACATGTCTGATTTCATGTCAGTGCCATACTCTCTTGATGATCACAGCTTTGAAATATAGCCTGAAGTCAGGCATTGTGATGTCCCCAGATTTGGTGACAAAGTATGTTTAGAGCTACAGAAAACTAATATTAGCCTTGGAAATAAGCCATATATACTGCAGACTGCATTGTAATAATTACCTACTATAAAGTCCACCCTGATTCAAGTTAATGTCATAGCCTTCCCTGAAATAAAGTAGGATCTAGGTAGAGATTCACATCCAGAATAAGTGAGCCAGAAGATAAAGCTGTGGCTCATCTCTCCTCTTTTTTTTTTTTTTTTTTGTACTTTGGGTTAAAACATCTTCCCGGTGGAATTATGGTTTTTTATTTAGGAATGCAAAGAACCTGGACTCAGATTTAAGAAGCATAATTCAGAAACAATAAGCAGAACTAAGCAAATTGCCTTCTAATCTTCCAGTTGCCATATATTTGGAATATGGTAATTAGAAGAATAGAGAGTTTGCTCCATTTGGAGTTTATCTTTGTGTATGGTGTGAGAGAGTGGTGAAGTTTCATTCTTTTGCATGTAGCTGTCCAATTTCCCAGCACCATTTATTGAAGAGACTGTCTTTTTTCCACTGGATGTTACATAATATAATAAAAATATTATTAATAAAAAAAGAATAGAGTTTGCATTGAAATAAACATAACTCTTATTCAATCAATGTTATTAAAAACTTTAAAAGTAAAAGAAAAGATGAATTCATGTTAATTTATAAGATTAATGAAAAAATCAGTGGCACTATTGTCTAAAATTAACAGAATTTGGGAGATAAATGACTATATATAGGTACAAAGAAGTTCCATTAGGAGACACCAGGCCATTTTCTGCTCCAGATTCCTTTTTTAACAAGGAATAACAAGGATGGGGTTTAGATCACGGCCCTCTTTGTCCTGAGATTTTAGTGCGGGTGTTGTCCATCCTTAGAACCATATCCTCATTGTCAGCTCTGTGTAAACACATCAATCACATGCACTTACACTTTCATACTTTAGTATTAAGAACAGTTTACATTGTTTAAACCTTTTTTTTGCTCATAATTAAAATGTTATTGAAAAACTGACACCAAATAGGCGATTGTTGTTGTATACCTTACAATTATTACATTATCTTGGTAGATTAACTGGAATTACTGAACTGATCATGTTTTCTTCCATACAACACAAATTTAGGAGGTTGTGTGGATCATTAGTGCTGCTTTCTTCTAAATGAGCATCCTTCTGTGAGTCTGGCCTTTCCTCCTGTTGGCTGACACAACATTGTTGAACAGCCTACACAAAGAACCACTATTTGATCATTGCTGAAGACTGGTAATTTTGTAGGAACCTGGACATTTTACATCCATAAGATAGGAATCTGAGCTTTGAGCTTGCCATTTCTTTTTATGTTTTTTTTTTCTTTTCCTCTTCCAAGGACGGGTGTGGTAAATATTTAGCCAAAGCCATGTCAATCCTTTCGCAAGCCCAGCCAGTCCCCAATTGCTTGTTAATTTACTAAATTCTTTTACATATGCCATCTTATTCAACCATACCAATGATACGGGGGGGGGAGGGATAACATCATCCTTGTTCTACAAATGAAGAAAGAGATTCAGAGACAGATGTATTCATTCCATTTTAAAATCTAAATAGACAATCTACAAGACCTACCTGAGGAACCATACCCTTCATGAGGAAAACATGGACTGATTCAGACAAATTGAATTCAGAACACTTTTCTCTGAATTTCTATTGCACTTAAAGTATGTTATACGTATTTTAACACTGAAGTGTTATTATTTTTTGTTTACATTGCCCTCTACATTTTATAAATAAATACATAGATTTTAATTCAAAATCCAGAAAACGAGTTTGAATTCTGACCTTGCCACATCCTAGCTGTGTGACATTGGGCAAGATGCCTAAGTTCTCTGAACCTGAGTTCCCCTATCTGTGAAATGAGATTTCCTGCCTCACAAGCTAGTTTTCCTTGTCAAATAAGATAGTGGATGTGAGTTATCTTTCTTTGTTCCCCATCAGGCTGTAATCCCCAGGGAGGCATTGCCCATATATTTATCTTCTGTTGCCCTTTCAACAGACTTGTATTGATAGTAAATATCTGATATCTACTTTTCCATGGAGTGGAAAGTGTAGGAACGCATGGTTTTGTGACAGTAGACATCTTTTATTGTTTTTTGGGTTTTTTTTAAATTATATTATGTTAGTCACCATATAGCACATTCCTGGTTTTTGATGTAAAGTTCAATGATTCATTAGTTGCGTATAACACCCAGTGCACCATGCAATACGTGCCCTCCTTACTACCCATCACCAGCCTATCCCATTCCCCCACCTCCCACCCCTCTGAAGCCCTCAGTTTGTTTCTCAGAGTCCATAGTCTCTCATGCTTCATTCCCCCTTCTGATTACACCCCCTTTCTTTATCCCTTTCTTCCCCTACCGATCTTCCTAGTTCTTATGTTCCATAGATGAGAGAAACCATATGATAGTTGTCTTTCTCTGCTTGACTTATTTCACTTAGTATTATCTCCTCCAGTGCCGTCCATGTTGCAGCAAATGTTGAGAAATCCTTCTTTTTGATAGCTGAGTAATATTCCATTGTATATATGGACCACAACTTCTTAATCCACTCATCTGTTGAAGGGCATCTCGGTTCCTTCCAAGATCTAGCTATTGTGGACAATGCTGCTATGAACATTGGGCTGCATATGGCCCTTCTCTTCACTACGTCTGTATCTTTGAGGTAAATAACTGGTAGTGCAATGGCTGGGTCATAGGGTAGCTCAATTTTTTAAAATTTTTAAGGGACCTCCACACTGTTTTTGAGAGTGGCTGTACCAACTTGCATTCCCACCAACAATGTAGGAGGGATCCCCTTTCTCCACATCCTCTCCAGCAATTGTTGTTTCTTGCCTTGTCAATTTTTGCCATTCTAACTGGCATAAGATGGTATCTTAGTGTGGTTTTGATTTGAATTTCCCTGATGGCTAATGATGTTGAACACTTTTTCATGTGTCTGTTAGCCATTTGTATGCCTTAATTGGAAAAGTGTCTGTTCATATCTTCTGCCCATTTTATGATTTGTTTATTTGTTTCTTGCATATTGAGTTTGAGAAGTTCTTTGTAGATCTTGGATACAAGTCTTTCATCTGTAGCATCCTTTGCAAATATATTCTCCCATTGCGTGGGCTGCCTCTTAGTTTTTTTGACTGTTTCCTTGGCTGTGCAGAAGCTTTTTCTCTTGATGACGTCCCACAAGTTCATTTTATCTTTTGTTTCTCTTGCCTTTGGATATGTGTCATGAAAAAGGTTGCTTTGGCTGATGTCGTAGAGGTTGCTGCCTATGTCTGCTCTAGGATTTTGATGGATTTCTGTCTCACATCAAGGTCTTTCATCCATTTGGAGTTTATCCTTGTGTATGGTGTGAGAGAGTGCTCAAGTTTCATTCTTTTGCATGTAGCTGTCCAATTTTGCCATCACCATTTATTGAAGAGAGTGTCTTTTTTCCACTGGATGTTTTTTCCTGCTTTATCAAATATTAGTTGCCCAAAGAGCCAAGGGTCCATTTCTGGGTTCTCTATTCTGTTCCATTGGTCTATGTGTCTGTTTTTGTGCCAGTACCATGTTGTCTTTGTGATCACAGCTTTGTAGTACAGCTCAAAATCCGGCATTGTGATGCCCCAAGCTTTGTTTTTCCTTTTCAACAGTTCCTTGGCGATTCGGGGCCTTTTCTGGTTCCATACAAATTTACAGACTATTTGTTCCAGTTCTTTGAAAAATGTCCTTGGTATTTTGATCAGGATAGTATTGAAAGTGTAGATTGCTCTGGGTAGCATGGACATTTTCGCTATGTTAATTCTTCTGATCCATGAGCATGGAATTTTTTTCCATCTTTTTTGTGTCTTCCTCAATGTCTTTGAAGAGTGACTTATAGTTTCTAGAATATAGATCCTTTACGTCTCTGGTTAAGTTAATTCCAAGGTATCATATGGTTTTTGGTGCTATTGTAAATGGGATGGATTCCCTAATTTCTCTTTCTTCACTCTCATTGTTCGTGTATAGAAATGCAACTGATTTCTGAGCTCTGATTTTGTATCCCGCCACACTACTGAATTGCTCTATAAATTCTAGTGGTTTGGGGTGGATTCTTTTGGGTTTTCCATATAGAGTATCTATCTTCTGCGAAGAGAGACATTTTGATTTCTTCTTTGCCAATTTGGATACCTTTTATCCCTTTTTGTTTGTGATTGCTGTTGCAAGGACTGCTAGTACTATGCTGAATAATAGTGGCGAGAGTTGGCATCCTTTATGTGTTCCTGATCTTAAGGGAAAGGCTTCCAGCTTTTCCCCATTGAGAATGATATTTGCTGTAGGCTTTTCATACATGGATTTTATGAGATTGAGGAATGTACTCTCTATCCCTACACTCTGAAGGGTTTTAATCAGGAAAGGATGCTGTATTTTGTCAAATGCTTTTTCTGCATGTATATAGAGAATCATGATTTTTGAATTTTTCTTTCTGGATAAAATCTAAGACACTGATAGATTTGCGAATGTTGAACTACCCTTGCATCCCAGGGATGAATCCCACTTGGTCATGATGGATAATCCTTTTAATGTACTGTTGGATTCTATTAGCCAGGATCTTGTTGAGGATTTTGGTGTCCATAGTCATTATGGAAATCGGTCTGTAATTCTCCTTTTTGATGGGGTCCTTGCCTGGTTTGGGCATCAAGATAATATTGGCCTCATGGAATGAGTTTGGTAGCTTTCCTTCTGTTTCTATTGTTTGAAACAGCTTCAGGAGAATAGGTATTATTTCTTCTTTGATTGTTTGGTAGAATTCCCCAGGAAAAGCGTCCAGTCCTCGAGTTTTGTTTTTTGGAAGGTTTTTTATCACTGTTTCAATCTCTTCATAATTAATTGGTCAGTTTAAAAAATCAATTTCTTCCTGTTTCAGTCTTGGTAGTTTATAGGTTTCCAAGAAATCCTCCATCTCTTCCACATTGCTTAATTTATTAGCATAAAGCTGTTGAGAAAAGTTTCTAATGATCCTTCCTATTTCATTGGTGTTGTTTGTGACCTTTCCCTTTTCATTCATAATTTTATTAATTTGGATCCTTTCTCTATTTTTTTGAATAAGTCTTTCCAGTGGTCTGTCAATTTTAATAATTCTTTCAAGGAACCAGCTTCTAGTTCTCTTGATCTGCTCTACTGTACTCCTGGTTTCTAATTCATTGATTTCTGCTCTAATCTTGGTCAACTGCTTTCTCGTGTGTGGATTAGGCCTGTCCCTCTGTTGCTGTTCCAGCTTTTTGAGGTGAGAATACAAAAACTGCATTTTAGATTTTTCTATTCTTTTGAGTGAGGCTTGGTAGGCTATGTATTTTCCCCTTAGGACTGCCTTTGCAGTATCCCATAGGTTTTGGACCATTGTGTTTTCATTCTTGTTGGTCTCCATAAATTGTTTAAATTGATTTTTGATTTCTTGGTTTATCAAATCATTCCTGAGCAGAATGGTTCTTAATCTCCAAGTGTTTGAGTTTCTTCCAAATTTTTCCTTGTGGTTGAGTTCCAATTCAAAGCGTTGTGGTCTAAGAATATGCAGGGAATAATTTCAGTCTTTTGGTATCGGTTGAGACCTGTTTTGTGACCCAGAACATGGTCTATTCTTGAGAATATTCCATGGGCATTAGAATAGAATGAGTATTCTTTGGTTCTGGGGTGTAGTGTTCTATATATATCTAGGAGGTCCAACTCGTCCATTATGGCATTCAAAGCTCTTGTTTCTATGTTGGTTCTGCTCCGGTGCTCTGTCTATTGCTGATAGTGGAGTGTTGAGATCCCCTACTATTAACCTATTTTTATCTATATGTCTCTTTATTCTGGTTAAGAGTTGGCTTGTGTATCTTGCTGCTCCCCTGTTGGGGGCATAGGTATTTATAATTGTCATATCCACTTGTTGGATACATTCTTTAAGAATAATATAGTGCCCTTCTGTGTCTCCAACTATAGTCTTTAGTTAAAAATCCAATCTGTCTGAAATGAGAATTGCTACCCCAGCTCTCTTTTGAGGTTCATTGGAATGAAAGATGGTATTCCATCCCTTTACTTTCAGTCTGGATGTATCTTTAGGCTAAAGATGAGTCTCTTGTAGACAGCAATTGGATGAGTCATGTCTTTTTATCCAATCTGCAACCCTGTGGCATTTTATAGGAGCATTTTAGGTCATTTACATTGAGACTGTTTATTGAGAGATATGATTTTAATGATGCCATGTTGCCTGTAAAGTCTTTGTTTCTATCGGTTGTGACTTTCTGTTCTATATCACTCTTGAGGCCTTTTTACTTTTATAGAACCCCCCTTAACATCCCCTTGGGGCTGGTTTAGTGGTTATGAAATTGGTCAGTGACTGGCGATTCCTGAAAATCTTTATCTCTCCATCATTTCTGAGTGACAGCCTTGCTGGATAAAGGGTCTTTGGCTGCATGTTTGTCTCTGCAAGAGCTTTAAAAATGCCCCCCCCCAACCCTTTCTCTCATTCCAGGTCAGTGTAGACAGGTCTGACAATTCTGATACCTTTGTCTTGGTATGTGAGAAATTTCTTTGCCCTGGCCGCTTTTAATACTGTATCCTTGGATCTAATATTTGCAAATTGCACTATGACATGACGTGGCATAGCTTTGTCGTGGTTGAGCTTGGGAGGGTCCTCTCTGCCTCTTGGACATGAATGCTTGTTTCCTTTGCTAGATTAGTGAAGTTTTCAGCTACAATTTGTTCAAATATCTCTTCTAGACCTTTGTTTTTCTCCACCCCTTCAGGGATGCCGATGATTCTGACATTGGAACGTTTTATTGAGTCATTAATCTCTCGTAACCTATATGCATGAGATTGGATTTTTTTGAGTCCAGATTCTATTTTAGCTTTCTCTTCTACTAACCCATCCTTCAATTCACTGATACGTTCTTCTGCCTCATTCACCCTGGCCATCAGAGCCTCTAGTTTTGACTGCATTTGGCTCATAGAATTTTTAATTTCTGCCAGATTCGCTCTCATTTCCGCCCTTAGAGATTCTATATTCTCATTACCATTTTCATTAATACTTTTTTCAAGTCTACACATTATCTTGACCATTGTTACTCTGAATTCCATTTCTGATAATTTGGTTATATCCATATCCATTAGTTCTGTGGCAGAGGCCACAGACTCATTGTCTTTTCTTTGCTGGGGGGGATTTCTCCTTCTCGTCATTCTGATGAGGAGAGGGTGCGGGGTTGTTCAGAGCCCAAATTATTGACCGGGACCCGGCAGTGCGCACTTGTTTTATAGGGATCTTAGGTATGTGGGCTTCTTGATTTTTCAGCCTGCTTTCTGGCAGAGGGGCCTGCCACGCCAATACTCAGGCAACCCTGTTTGAGTAGAGTCTCTGTGTCCCCTGAGAGGGGGGATGGGGTTGGGCACCCTGTGAGTCGGTATTTCCAGGCTTTTGTTCTCTGACAGCTTTCCCTGGTGGTTTGCTGTGCCTCTTCTGAGAGTCAGAGCAGCAGTAGCCGAATCCCAGCCTCTGTCTCAGAACAGAGGGATCACAGACCATTCTCCACTGATGTTCTGGCCTCTTTAAGTCTGTTTCTGTTGGTGCTGCTCAACCCAGCAGTGTCCCGGGATGTGCGCCCCACACCTGGAGTCCCAGCCCTCACTTCCAGGGCCAGCGCATCTCTGTCCTTTGTGTTTCTAATACCGCCAGCCACCAGCCACCCCTGTGTGATACCGGAGCTCCTGGTCTCAGTCTGGTTCCAGTGAGCACACTGGAGCTCCGGTTTTCAGTCTGGTCGCGCATGTTCCCCGGCTCACGGTCTCAGTCTGCTCTCTCATGGGTGTCAGTCTGTGATTCCGCCAGCTCCCCTGTGCAGGTGGCTACCACTTCCCGGTGCCCAAATGTAGCTGCTCCCTCCCTCTTCCGTTTATCTTCTGATATCTGTGTGCAGTTTCATGGCTCCCCACTTTGTACCTCAATACTCAGTGCTGGAGATGTTCATTTGTAGAGATCCAGATGTATCTTCCTGCATCTCATGCTGATTCCATGGATGTTCAGGATGGTCTGGTACCTATCCAGCTCGACTCAGGGGACCAGCTGAAAAAGGGGTCCCCTACTCCTCCCGACAGTAGATTTCTTCTTAATGGTCATTGTCCAGAGCCTTTGCATCTAATATACCTAAATCTCTTTTTCAGGATCTGATTAAAACTTAACATGCAAATTAGAAAATTAATGGCTTCCACATTTACAAACCTTTTGTTTATAAGAGAAATTGAGGTTTTTAAAAATTTTTAATGCATAAACTCCCCATATTCTGAAATCATTATTAATAATGATTTTAGACACAAACTTTCCATTGGTGGCCATTGTTGTTGCTATTAAACCTTTAACAAGCAGCCACTCCATTCATTGACAGAGATAACTTACTTTAAGATCCTTAAAGCCTGCAACAATATTTATTGGGGAGGTAGTGGAGGAAACATCGGAAAAGAAAAAGAGGGAGTATAGAAGTTGCCGGAAAAGTCTATACCAACACAGTAAATGTGATGCATAATCGCTAGATAAATAGGTATCTTCTTCTTTACCATCATTTATTTCTTGATATTTATAGCAGGTATGAGGGTGATAGGCCTAAATATTATGCTTATGTAGTCAGTTTCTTCCAATGATCTTAAAGTGTGTTATAAATACTATTTTGTTAATTTTTCATAATCCAAAGGGCTATGAAAGAAGCATTTATATTCTATTTTTGTGGTTGCTTGAATATGGTTAGCAGTATCAGTCTCAAATGTGAAGAAATTTTGTTTTTATTTACATTTTGTTAACATACAGTGTAATATTAGTTTCAGGTGTACAATGCAGTGATTAAAAACATACATATAATACCTGATGCTCATTATACAAATGCACTCCTTAATCACCATCACCTATTTAGCCCATCCTCTCACCCACCTCCCCCTGATAATCAACAGTTTGTTTTCTATAGTTAACAGTCTACTTCTTAGTTGGCTTCTCACTCTTCTTTGACTTTGCTCCCTTATTTTGTTTCTTAAATTCCAAATGTAAGTGCAATCATCTGGTATTTGTTTTTCTCTCACTAATTTCCCTCATACCAAATATTCTTTTTATGTTCATCAGTCAATGCACACATTGGGTAGTTACCATAGTTTCACTATTGTAGATAAAGCTGCTATAAACATCAGGGTGAGTGTATCCCTTTGAATTAGTATTTTTGTATACTTTGGATAAAACCTAGTACTGCAATTGCTGATCATTAGGCAGTTCTATTTTTAACTTTTGAGGAACATCCATACTGTTTTCCAAAGTGTCTGCCCCAGTTTGCACTCCCACCAACTGTGTAAGAGGGTTCCCCTTTCTCTGCATCCTCGACAACACCTATTGTTTCTTTTGTTGTTAATTTTAACCATTCTGACTGGTGTGAGGTGATACCTCATTGTAGTATTGGTTTGTATTTCCCTGATGATGAGTGATGTTGAGCATCTTTTCATGTGTCTATTGACTATCTGGATGTCTTTTTTTATGTTCAGTCAGCTAGTATATAGTACATCATAAGTTTTTGTTGTAGTGTTCTGAGTGTCTTCTTTGGAAAAATGTCTTTCCATGTCTTCTGCCCAGTTATTAATTGGCTTATTCATTTTTTTGGGTGCTGGGTTTTATAAGTTCTTTATGTATTTTGGACCCTAACCCTTTACCATATATGCCATTTATAAATATCTTCCCTCATTTCATAGGTTGCCTTTTGCTTTTGTTGATTTTTTCCTTTGCTGTGTAGAAGCTTTTTATTTTGATAAAGTACAAGTAGTTTATTTTTGCTTTTGTTTCCCTTGCCTCAAGAGACATGTCTAGAAAGAAGTAGCTATGACTGATTTCAGACATTACTGCCTGGGTTCTCCCCTAGGATTCTTAACAATTAAGGTCTCATGTTTGTATTTAATCCATTTTGAATTTATTTTTGTGTATGGTATAAGAAAAAGATCCAGTTTCATTGTTTTGCATGTTGCTGTCCAGTTTTCCTAACATAGTTTCTTGAGAAGACTATCTTTTTCTCATTGGATATTGTTTCCTGCTTTGTTGAAGATTAATCAAACATATACTTGTGGGTCCATTTCTGAGCTTTCTATTCTGTTCTATTGGTCTATGTATCTATTCTTATGACAGTACCATACTGTTTTGATTACAGTTTTGTGATATATCTTGAAGTCTGGAATTGTGAGGCCTCCAGCTTTGCTATTATTTCTTAAAGTTGCTTTCACAATTCAGGGCTGTTTGTCGCTCCATACAAATTTTAAGATTGTTTGTTCTAGCTCTGTGGAATATGCTATAGGTATTTGGATGGGGATTGCATTAAATGTGTGGCTATTTTTGGGTTCTTTTTTTTAAGATTTTATTTATTTATTTGACAGAGAGAGAGACAGACAGTGAGAGAGGGAACACAAGCAAGGGGAGTGGGAGAGGAAGAAGCAGGCTCCCAGCAAGGAGCCTGATGTGGGGCACGATCCCAGGACCCTGGGATCACACCCTGAGCTGAAGGCAGATGCTTAACGACTGAGCCACTCAGGCACCCCTATTTTTGGGTTCTATAGACATTTTAAACAATATTTGTTCTTCCAACCCATGAGCATGGAATGTCTTTCCATTTCTTTGTGTTCTCTTCAATTACTTTCATCAGCATTTTATATTTTTCAGATATATTTTTTCAAATGCATTTCTGCACTTACTGACAGGATCATATGGTTCTCCTTTTTTTCATTAGTGTAGTGTAGCACATTGATTGACTTGTGAATATTCAAGTCATATTCACCCCTGCAGCACAGGAATAAATCCCACTTGATTGTGGTGAATAATTCTTTTAATGTAGAGTTGAATTTGATTTGCTAGATTCATATTGAGAATGTTTGCATCCATGCTTATCAGAGATATTGGTCTATAATTCTTTTTGGTGGGGTCTTTGTCTGGATTGAGAATCAAGGCAATGATGGCTTTGTATAGAATTTGGAAGTTTTCCTTCCATTTGTATTTTTTGGAACAGTTCATGAAGAATAGGTATTAACTTTTCTTTAAACATCGGGTAGAATTCCCCAGGAAAGCCATCAGGCTCAGTACTTTTATTGTTTGGAGATTTTTTATTACTGATTAAACTTCTTTGCTGGTTATGAGTTTGCTCAAATTTTCTATTTCTTCCTGTTTCAGTTTTGGCACTTTGTAAGTCTCTAGAAATTTGACCATTTCTTCCAGGTTGTCCCATTTGCTGCCATATAAGTTTTCATAATATTCTCTTAGAATTGCTTGTATT
Source organism: Ursus americanus (assembly GCF_024610735.1). NCBI lineage: Eukaryota > Metazoa > Chordata > Mammalia > Carnivora > Ursidae > Ursus > Ursus americanus. Next base: position 70,547,126 of record NC_142164.1, read on the forward strand.
TCTGTGGCACTGTTTGTGATCTCTCTTCTTTCATTCATGATTTTATCTATTTGAGTCCTTTCTCTTCTTTTTGGTAAGTCTGGTTAGGGAATTATCAGTATCATTAATTCATTTGAAGAATCAGGTCTTAGTTTCATTAATCTGTTCTATTGTGGGTTTTGTTTGTTTGTTTATTTGTTTGTCTGTTTCTATACCATTTATTTCTGCTCTAATAATTATTATTTCCCTTCTTCTCCTGGCTTTAGGCATTATTTGCTGTTCCTTTCCTAGCTCCTTTTGTATAAGCTTCAGTTGTGTGTTTGAGACTTTTCTTGCTGCTAGAGGTAAGCCTGTATTGCAATACACTTCCCTCTGAGGACTGCCTTTGGTTCATCCCAAAGCTTTGGACTGTTGTGTTTTCATTTTCATTTGCTTCCATGTACATTTTTTTATTTCTTCTTTAATTTCTTGGTCAACCCATTCATTCTTTAGTAGAATGTTCTTTATCTTCCATGTATTTGTGGTCTTTCCAAATGTTTTTTTGTGGTTGACTTCAAGTTTCATAGCATTGTGGTCTGAAAATATGCGTGGTGTGATCTTGATCTTTTTATACTTGTTGAGGGCTGATTTCTGACCAAGTATGTGATCTATTCTGGAGAATGTTCCATGTGCACTCGAAAGGAATGTGTATTCTGCTGCTTTAGGATGAAATGTTCTAAATATATCTGTTAAGTCCATCTGATCCAGTCTGTCATTCAAAGCCATTGTTTCCTTGATATTCTGCATGGATGATGCATCCATTGTTGTAAGTGGGATGTTAAATGCCCTACTATTATTGTATTATTATCAATGAGGCTTTTTATATTTGTTATTAATTGATTTATGTATTTGGGTGTTCCTAAGTTGGAGGCATAGATATTTACAACTGTTAGATCTTCTTGTTGTATAGACCCTTTGATTATGACTTAATGCCCTTCTTCATCTTTGGTTACGGTCTTTGTTATAAAATCTAGTTTGTCTGATATAAGTATGGCTATTTCAGCTTTCTTTTAGCATCCATTAGCATGATAGATAGAGCTCTATCCCCTTACGTTCAATCTGCAAGTGTCTTTAGATCTAAAATGAGTCTCTTGTAGGCAGCATATAGATGGATCTAATTTTTCTTTTATCCATTCTGATACCCTATGTCTTTTGGATAGAGCATTTAGTCCATTTACATTCAGAGTGATTATTGAAAGATATGAATTTAGTGCCATTGTGTTATCTATAGTGTTGGTGTTTCTGGTGATGTTCTCTGGTCCTTTCCAGTTTTTGTTGCTTTTGGTCTTTTATTTCTCCACTCAAGAGCCCCCCTTAAAATGTATTGCTAGGCTGGTTTACTGGTCATGAAGTCCTTTACTTTTGTTTGTCTGGGAAACTCTTTATCTCTCTTATTCTGAATGGCAGTCTTGCTTAAAGAATTCTTAGCTGCATATATTTACCAGTCAGCATGTTGAATATTTCCTGCTACTTCTTTTTGGCCTGCCAAGTTTCCATGGACAAATCTGCTGCATACCTGATTTCTCCTCCCTTGTAGGTAAGGACTATTTTCCCTTGCTGCTTTCATGATTCTTTCCTTGTCTGTGTAGTTTGTGAATTTGATTGATATGCCTTGGTAATGGTCTGCTTTTGTTGAATTTAATGGGAGTACTCTGTGCTTCTTGGATTAGATGTCTGTGTCCTTCCCTAGGTTAGGGCATTTTTCAGCTATAATTTGCTTGAATAAAGCTTCTGCCCCTTTATCTCTCTCTTCCTTTTCTGGGACTCCTAGGATATGAATGTTATTATGTTTTAAGTTGCTGCGTTCCCTATGTCTACCTTCATGGTCCATTATTTTTTTCTCCCTCTTTTCAGCTTCATTGTTTTCCATAGTTTTGTCTTCTGTATCACTGATTCACTTCTTTACTTTGTGCATCATTGTTTTTATGGCCTCCATTTGGGATTGTATCTTGGTTGTAGCATTTTTAATTTTGGCCTGACTAGATTTTAGTTATTTTACTCTGCAATAAGAGATTCTCTAGTATCTTCTATCATTTTTTCAAACACAGCTAATCTTCTTGTTAGTGGTTTTAAATTCTAGTTCAGACATCTTACTTGTATCTGTATTGATTAAATCCCTGGCCATGAGTTATACTTCCCCCTTTTTTTTTCCTTTTGGAGTGACTTTTCTGTCTCATATTTTTGTCCAGAAAAAAAGAAAGAAACAAAACAAGCAACAAAGAAAAAAAATCAAGCCCCCCCAAACTAGGTCCTGGGTGTGTTTTGTTCTGCTTGTTAAAAACATCTTCATCCCCAGGTGCCTGGGTGACACAGTCAGATAAGCATTCAACTCTTGGTTTTGGCTTAGGTCATGATCTCAGGGTTGTGAGGTCAGGTCCCACATCAGGCTCCATGCTCAGCGTAGAGTCTGCTTAAGACTCTCTCTCCCTCTCCCTCTGCCATCCCCCACAAAATAAATAAAATCTTAAAAAAATCTTCATCCCTCAATAAATAAATTAATTAAAAGAAAGTTTAAAAAATCATATATATAAAGTATATATAAAAATAAAAATTAAGAAAACTTAGTAATAAAAATTTAAGAAAAGAATTGAAAAAAGTAGAAAACAATCAAAAAATAATCATAAAAAAATAAGGAATAAAAGTAAAGAGGAAGCTATATCCCATTTTCTGCTGGAGCTGAGGATTTGCAGCATTCTATGATCAGTAAACTTGGTGTGAGTTGTTCGTGCTGTTCTTATGGGGGAGGGTCCTGTTCCATTGATTCTCAGGTGGACTTACCCTAGTGGAAATATGCCTCCAATACACATTGGGGCAGGGCTTGGTGTACACGGCTCCAGCCTCCAGTAGGTGGTGCTGTATTTCTTCCTGAAGGCTTTCAGTGCTAATGGTTGAATGAATGTGGCTGTGTCCCATTCTCTAGCCCCAGAGCTGAAAGTTCACACCTCCCACTCCTCAGTGAGCCCTTACAGATGAGCAATCAATCATTCGTGTCCCCAGTTCCCCTCAAAATCTTACATTCACCCTGCATATGTCCGGGCCTTTTTATCTCAGGCATGTGACTAAGTTTCAAAACTCCAAATTTTAGGGACTCCAGCAGCACGTACCTGCATTTTTCCTCCCCAGGGAGAGTGTCACCGCACTTTTGCCATTTGCTGGCCCATCCCAGGAAATCAGTTGCACGACCACACAGTGGTTCTCAGTTTATGGCAAAACAGAGCAGAAAGCAGGCACCAAGACCTGCTATACTCAGCCAGCTTCCACACTCCTATTCCTGGGAACAGTGCAGCATGTTGTTGCCACACATTCTTCTTGCAACCCAGGTGACCTTCAGACCTTGGTGTCACACCTGGGTTTCCACCTCTTTCCCACCTGAGCACTTTTATTTTTTTTTATATATTTTTATTTTTTATAATGATTTTTTATTATATTATGTTAGTCACCATACAGTACATCCCCGGTTTCCGATGTAAGGCTCGATGATTCATTAGTTGTGTATTACACCCAGTGCACCATGCAATACGTGCCCTCCTTACTACCCATCACCGGCCTATCCCATTCCCCCACCCTCCTCCCCTCTGTAGCCCTCAGTTTGTTTCTCATAGTCCATAGTCTCTCATGTTTCATTCCCCCTTCTGATTACCCCCCCTTTCTTTATCCCTTTCTTCCCCTACCGATCATTCTAGTTCTTATGTTCCATAGATGAGAGAAATCATATGATAGTTGTCTTTCTCTGCTTGACTTATTTCACTTAGCATTATCTCCTCCAGTGCCGTCCATGTTGTAGCAAATGTTGAGAACTCGTTCTTTCTGATAGCTGAGTAATATTCCATTGTATATATGGACCACAACTTCTTAATCCAGTCATCTGTTGCAGGGCATCTCGGCTCCTTCCACGATTTAGCTATTGTGGACATTGCTGCTATGAACATTGGTGTGCATATGGCCCTTCTCTTTACTACGTCTTTATATTTGGGGTAAACACCCAGTAGTGCAATGGCTGGATCATAGGGTAGCCACCTGAGCACTTTTAAGCTAGGCACGTCCCCCAGTGTAGCAGACATCTAAAAGTCCAGATTTTGTGCTTTGCTGCTCATAATACCTCACAGTAGCCTCCATTTGCAGGCTCCCTCCCTGTCCCCATAGCTATATCTCCCCCAAATCAACTCTCCACACTTCCTGCCTTTCCAAAGGTGGCTGCTTTTCTACTAGTAGACTTGACAGTTTTTGTTCTCTCAGACCTCTGACTTTTTGGGTGTTCAGAATTATTTGATAACTGTCAATACAACTCAAACACAAGGGATGAGACAAACTTAGGGTACCCCTAACACTCTGACATCTTCATTGACTTAATTTATTTTCTGGTTATCAGTCTGCTCAAGAGTTCTATTTCTTCCTGTTTCCGTTTTCATGGTTTATATGTTTCTAGGAATTTATCCATTGTTGCAAATTATCCAAGTTTTTGGCATATAGTTTTTCATAATATTTCCTTATAATTGTATTCATGTGGTATTGGTTGTTTCTCCTCTCTCATTTGTGATTTTATTTATTTGTGTCCTTTCTCTTATATATTTGATAAGTGTCACTTGAGGTTTATCAATTTTATTAATTTCTTCAAAGAACAAGCTCCTGGCTCCATTTGTAAGTTCTTTTTTTTTTCTCATTTCTATATCATATATTTCTGTTCTAAACTGTATTATTTGCTTCCTTCTGCTGGCTTTAGGCTTTATTTGTTGTCCTTTTCCTAACTCCTGTGGGTGGTTAGTTTGTTTACTTTCTTCTTGCTTCTTGAGGTAGACTTGTTTTGCTATGTATTTCCCTCTTAGGACTGCTTTTGCTGCATCCCAAAGGTTTTTGGACCATCGTGTTTTCATTTTCATTTGGTTCCATGTGGGTATTTTTTTTATTTCTTCTTTGATTTCCTGGTTAATCCATTCATTTTTTAGTAGCATATTGTTTAACCTTCATGTATTTGTGGTCTTTCCAAATTTTTTCTGATGGTTGACTTCTGATTTCATAGCATTGTGTCAGAAAAGGTACATGGTAAAACTTCAATCTTTTTTTATTTGTTGAGTCCTGTTTGGTTACCTAACATGTGATCTATCCTGGAGAATTTCCCATATGTACTTGAAAAGAATGTGTATTCTGCTGTTTTAGGATGGAATGTTCTGAATATATCTGATAACTCCATCTGGTCCAGAGTGTCATTTAAAGCCATTGTTTTTGTGTTAACTTTCTATTTAGATGATCTGTCCATTGATATAAGTGGGGTATTAAAGTCCTCGACTATTATTGTATTATTATTGATTAGCTCCTTTATGTTTGTTATTAATTTTTAAAAATATTGGGATGCTCTCATTTTAGGTGCATAAATATTTAAAATCATTAGATCTTCTTGTTGGATTGGTCCCTTTGTGATTATATAGTGCCTTTCTTTGTCTCTTGTTACAGGTTTGTTTTAAAGTCTAGTTTGTCTTATAAATGTACTGCCACTCCAGTTTTCTTTTGACATCCATTTGCATGATAAATGTTTCTCCATCCCCTCGCTTTTAATCTGCAGGTGTCTTTAGGTCTAAAATGAGTCCCTTATAGGCAGCATATATGGGTCTTTTTTTTATTCATTCTGACATGCTATGGCTTTTGATTGGAGTGTTTGGTCAATTTACATTCAGAGTAATTATTTATACAAATGTATTTATTACTATTTTTATTACTTTTTTTGTTGTTGTTTCTGGAGATTTTCTCTGATCTTCCTTGTGTTTATTACTTTTGCTCTCCCTTTGCACTAAAAAATCTTCTATAATATTTCTTGTGGGGCTTGTTTAGTGGTCACTAACTTTAATTTTTGTTTGTTTGGGAAGCTCTTTATCTTTTCTTCTTCCTGAATGACAGCCTTGCTGGATAGAGTATTCTTGGCTGCAGATTTTTTTCCTTTCTTAAAAAATTTATTTAAGTAATCTCTGCACCCCATGTGGGGCTCAAACTCACAACCCCAAGATCAAGAGTCCCATGCTCCACCAACTGAGCCAGCCAGGTGCCCCTACATTCTGCACTTTCAATATATCATGCCATTCCCTTCTAGTTTGCCAATATTCTGTTGAGAAATCTACAAGTAGTGTTATGGGTTTTCCCTTGTAAGTTATGGCCTACTTTTATGTTGTTGATTATTTATCAGTATATTTTGCAAAGTTAATAACAATGTATCTTGGTATTGGCCTGCTTTTGTTGATTTGGATGAGAGTTCTCTGAGCCTCTTGGATCTGGATATCTGTTTCCTTCCCCAGATTAGGGAAGTCTTTGGCTGCTCTTTTTTCTTTTCTTTTTTTTTAAATATTTTATTTATTTATTTTAGAGAGAGAGAGCACACAAGTGAGCAGGGGGAGAAGTACAGGGAGAGGGAGAGAGAGAGAATTGAAGCAGACTCCATGCTCAGCACAGAGCCTGATGTGGTGCTTGGTCTCACGACTGTGAGATCATGATCTGAGCCAAAACCAAGAGCTGGACACTTAACTGACTGAGCCACCCAGGTGACCCTCATCTAGTCTTTTTTTCAAATACATATTCTGCCTCCTTTTCTCTCTTCTCCATCTGGAACTCCTATAATAAGAATGTTATTACATTTGATGGATTCGCTGATTTCCCTAAATCTATTCTTATGGTCCATAATTGTTTGATTCTTTTGTTCTTCTCCATACTTTCCTATACATTGTCTTCTACATCATTAATTCATTCTTGTGTTTCTTCCAGCCTGCCATGCATTACATCAAGGATGTTTCCAATCTCTCCTTTACTACACTCTTCCTGTTTGATCAATTCTTTTTTTTATTTAACTCTTTTATCTCTGTGCCAAGAATCTCACTGATTTCTTCTATTCTTTTTTTTTTTAAGCTCAGTGAGTATTATGATTATTGCTTTAAATTCTCCATCAGGCATTTTACTTATATCTGTTTTCCTTAGATCTCTGGTCATAGCCTTATCTTATTCTTTCATTTGGGATGAATTCCTCTGTCACTTTGTCTAATCCTCTGCCTTCTCTGTGTTAGAAAAGCCAGTTATGTCTCTTGCTCCTGCAAGTAATGGCCTTATGAAGAAGAGGTCATGTAGTGCCCAGTGCTGGGTGCTTCAGGGAGTATCACTTGTGTGTGCTGCATGTGCTTTTCTGTTGTGTTTTAGCTGTTCTATCCCTTCAGGCCAGTCATTTGCAGAGGCTCCTTGACAGCTGTGGGCAGTGTTTGGTCCCTGACCTGAATGTGTTGAGTTTTAACTAGTTGTGCTCTGGTCTGCTTTGAATGAGATGTGACACCACCTGCACCAGAACTGAGGCCCTGCAGAAATCTTTTGCAAGGAGACATAGTGTGGGCAGAGGTTGTGCTGGTCTTCAGGAGGGGGGGCCTGCTACACTGGGACTGAAGCAAACTTGACCGAGGGACAGTTCTATGAGAGTGCAGGGGTCTCAGGCCTGGTGTATGCAAGTTAGGCAGCCAGTGTTGGTGCTCTGCTGCTTTTCACAGGTGTCTCTGTGTCGATGTTAAGGTGTAGTGGAGGGAAATGGCACAGGCCAGTTCCTTTGTTGCAAGAGAGGCATCTTCATGAACATTGCTTCTCAGGGACCTGCTCTAAGAAGAGTGAATAATCTCCCCCACTGTGTACCTCAGGCATTTTTCAGATTGCTGTTTCCATGCTGTCTGCTCTTGGGTTGTTTGCCTGCCTTCTCTCCAGAAACAGCAGAGTGCCCTCTGGTCTCCATAACAGCCAGGTGGTTGGACCTTATCCCAACCAGTGATCTTTAAAACTCTATGCTTTAATTCCTGCTGCTTGGAAGAAGATATGAAATTCAGCCCCTCTCCTTTTCTAATCCAATAGCTTTGAGAAAACATTCTCCTTGGGCATTCTCCTGTGTGCTCCTCACTCTTTTGACCTTCTCTGGGACCACAGCTCTCTTCCCTCCAGAGTACCTGCAATCTATTTCTCCCCTAAGTCATGTCTTAGCACTTCCTACGTTCTTCACTGTAGCTTCTTCTCTCCTTTTGGTTGTGGAGTTTGTTCTATCATTCTTCAGGTATATTTCCGGGGCTTTTAGGATGGTTTCATATTTATCTAGTTGTGTTAGTGGGACAGGCAACCCCAGAGTCCTCCCAACCTGCCACCATCTTCCTCTCTCAGTAATTATTTCCATTAAATTCATTTCATACATGAGTTCCACTTACTGTAAGGTTGGATACAAATACCTAGGCAGCTTGGTGTTGTGGAAAGAATATTGAGCTTAGAGACACACAGTCTGAAGTCGGATTTTTTGTTTTATCATGTACTGTGTGACTTTCTGCAAAATTTTCAGCCTCAATTTTTTTAAGAAAAGTATTTTGAAACTCTTAGTTTATTATAAAATTTGAGCCTGTTTCTTTTTTTCTCTTCTAAGTATTTATTTATATTCCAGTTAGTTAACATACAGTGTAAAATTAATTTCACATATAGGATTTAGTGATTCATCACGTACAACACCCAGTGCTCATCACAAAAAATGCCCTCCTTAACCTCTAACATCCATTTAACTCATCTCCCTGCCCACCTCCTCTCCAGCAACCCTCAGTGTGTTACCCATAATTAAGAATCTGCTTTCTGGTTTGCTTCTTTCATTTTTTCCCCATATTTGTGTTGTTTCTCAAATTCTACATGAGTGAGATCATATGGTATTTGTCTTTGTCTAACTTATTTTCCTTAGCATAATACTCTCTAACTCCATTCACATCATTCCAAATGCCAAGATTTCATTCTTTTAATGGCTGAGTAATATTCCATCTTCATGCTACATCTCTCTCTCTTTCTCTCTCCTCTCTCTCTCTCTCTCTCTATATATATATATATATATATATATACACACACACACATACATATATATGCACCACATCTTCATATAGATATCTATATCATCTATATCCACAGCTATAGCCATATATATATATATATATATATATATATATATATATATATATATGCCACATCTTCTTAAATATTCATCAGTTGATGGACATTTGGGCTCTCTTTATTGTTTGGCTATTGCTGATAATGCTGTTATAAACATCACAGTGTATGTACCCTTTGAATCTGTCTTCTTTTATCCTTTAGGTAAATACTAGTAGTGCAATTGCTGAGTCATGAGGTAGTTCAATTTTTAACTTTTTGAGGAACCACCATCCTGCTTTCTATAGTGGCTGTACCAGTTTGCATTCCCACCAGTAGTATAAGGGGGTTACCCTTTCTCTGCATCCTCACCAACACCTGTTTTTCCTGTGCTGTTAATTTTAGTCATATTGACAGATATGAAGTGGTATCTCATTATAGTTTTGATTTGTATTTCCCTGATGACGAGATATGTTGAGCATCTTTTCGTGTATCTATTAGCCATCTGGATGTCTTCTTTGGAAAAAAAAATCTATTCATGTCTTCTTCCCATTTTCTAACTAGATTTTTTGGAGGGTGTGGATATTGACAAGTTCTTTATACATTTTGGATACTTTCCCTTTTTCAGATATGTCATTTGCAAATATATTAATCCATTCTAAAGGTTACTTTTAGTTATATTGATTGTTTCCTTTGCTTTGCAGAAGGTTCTTACTTTTTATCTCAGTTTTCCCCCATTAAGGATGATATTAGCTGTGGGTCTTTTGTATACAGCCTTTATGATGTTGAGGTATGTTCCCTATATCCCCACTATGTTGAGGATATTTTTTATCAATAATGGATGTTGTATTTCTCAAATACTCTTTTGCATCCACTGAAAGTATAATATGATTCTTACCCTTGCTTTTATTAATGTGGTGCATCTTGTTGATTGATTTGCAAATATTAAACCACACTTGCAGCCCAGGAAAAAAATCCCACTTGATCGTAGTGAATGATTCCTTTAATGTATTTCTGGATTTAATTTGTCAGTATTTTGTTGAGAATTTTTGCATCCATGTTCACTAGGGATAATGAATGGCCCATAGTTCTCTTTTTTTTTATTATGATAACACTTTTTTTATTACATTATGTTAGTCACCATACAGTACATCCCTGGTTTTTGATGTAAAGTTCGATGATTCGTTAGTTGCGTATAACACCCAGTGCACCATGCAATACGTGCCTTCCTTACTACCCATCACCAGCCTATCCCATTGCCCCCCAAAGCCCGCAGTTTGTTTCTCAGAGTCCATAGTCTCTCCTGCTTCATTCCCCTTTCTGATTACACCCCCTTTCTTTATCCCTTTCTTCTCCTACCAATCTTCCTAGTTCTTATGCTCCATAGATGAGAGAAAACATATGATAATTGTCTTTCTCTGCTTGACTTATTTCACTTAGCATTATCTCCTCCAGTGCCGTCCATGTTGCAACAAATGTTGAGAAATCCTTCTTTTTGATAGCTGAGTAATATTCCATTGTATAAATGGACCACAACTTCTTAATCCAGTCATCTGTTGAAGGGCATCTTGGCTCCTTCCACGATTTAGCTATTGTGGACAATGCTGCTTTGAACATTGGGGTGCATATGGCCCTTCTCTTCACTACATCTGTATCTTTGGGGTAAATACCCAGTACTGCAATGGCTGGATCAAAGGGTAGCTCAATTTTTAACTTTTTAAGGGACCTCCACACTGTTTTCCTGAGTGGCTGTACCAACTTGCATTCCCACCAACAATGTAGGAGGGATCCGCTTTCTCCACATCCTCTCCAGCAACTGTTGTTTCTTGCCTTGTCAATTTTTGCCATTCTAACTGGCATAAGGTGGTATCTTAGTGTGGTTTTGATTTGAATTTCCCTGATGGCTAATGATTTTGAACATTTTTTCATGTGTCTGTTAGCCATTTGTATGTCTTCATTAGAAAAGTGTCTGTTCATATCTTCTCCCCATTTTATGATTTATTTGTTTCTCATGTATTGAGTTTGAGACGTTCTTTGTAGATCTTGGATACCCATAGTTCTCTTTTTGAGTGGGGTCTTTGTCTGGTTTTGAAATCAGGGTAATGGTTGTCTGATAGAATGAGTTTGGAAGTTTTCCTTCCTTTTTTATTTTTTGGAACAGTTTGTGAAGAAAAGGTATTAACTCTTCTTTAAATGTTTGGTGAAATTTGCCTGTGAAGCCATCCCCGGACTTTTGTTTGTTGGGAATTTGTTGACTACTGATTCAATTTCTTTACTGGTTATTAGTCTGTTCAATTTTCTATTTCTACCTGTTTCAGTTTGGTGGTTTATATGTTTGTAGGAATTTATCCATTTCTTCCATATTGCCCAAATTGTTGGCATACCATTTTTTTTCACAATATTGTGTTGTAATTGTTTGTATTTCTGTAGTGTTAGTTTTGATCTCTCCTCTCTCATTTGTGATTTTATTTATGTGGTCCTTTCTCTCACTTTCTGATAAGTCTGGCTAGGAGTTTATCAATTTTATTAATCTTTTTTCAAAGAAACAGTTCTTGGTTCCCTTAGTGTTCATTTGATTCCCTTTCCCCTCACATTTTTATGAAATTTTATTATCTACAAAGTACATTCACATTTATTATCTCAAGTTATTCATACAAAACTATATGAGATATGGATTATTTTCCCCATATTAGAGATGAGAAAACTGAAGTTCAGGTAGATGAATGGCTATAGAGGATATGGTATATACACAACGGAATATTACTCAGCCATAAAAAGAATGAAATCTTGCCATTTTCAACAATATGGATAGAGCTAGAGAGTATTATGCTAAGTGAAACAAGTCAGTTAAAGAAAAATACCACACAATTTCACTCACATGTGGAATTTAAGAAAGAAAACAAATGATCAAATTTAAAAGAGAGAGAGAGACAAACCAAGAAACAGAGTGTTAACTATAGACAACAAACTCATGGTTGCCAGAGGAGAGGTGGGTGGTGGAGATGGGTGAAATAGGTGATGGGGATTAAAGTGTACACTTACCATCATAAGCACTAAATAATGTGCAGAATTGTTGAATCACTATATTGTACACTTGAAACTAATTTAACACTGTATATTAACTATACTGGAATTAAAATTAGAAAAAAAATTAATAAATAAGGAGGGCACATGTTGTGAAGAGCACTGGGTGTTATACACAACTAATGAATCATTGAACACTACACCAAAAACTAATGATGTACTATTTGTTGGCTAACTGAACATAATAAAAATGAACTTAATAAATAAAACTGAGGCTTGGAGAGGTTAAATAAATTATCCAAATTTATATTGTAAATAAGAGGCAGATCTAAAATTCAAATTCAGGTTTCTTGACTACAAGTCAAAAGATCTTGCCACTATACCACAGTTGCCAATAATTTTTACATACTTAGTGAATTATGAAAAAAAATATTATTAAAGATGTAATTAAAAATTTAAACACCATGTGGAAGAACTTCTAAAGGCTGTAATTTAATAAAATTAAATCAATATTTCCACTTTTCTTTGAAACTATGACTTCAGCCTAGCAACTTCATATTAGACATGTCACCAGAGGCAAAGGAAATGAAAGCAAAACTGAACTATTGGGACTTCATGAAGACAAAAAGCTTCTGCACAGCAAAGGAAACCTAAACATTTCTAAATTATAAAAATAAAAAAGGCTTAAATTCCTTAGACTGATCAAGTGTCCAAAGGTATGTGACATGAGTCTGTTATCAGTTGAAACAAATTTTAACTGCTGCTTTAGCTAAATAAATTAAACAGATTTCATAATAGAAGGCTACATTTCTACACTTAATGCTGTAGGTACATACACCTGAAAATTTGCTTTCCATTTACATACTATCTAAAGAAATGCAGAAGAAGCAAAAAGGAAAAATGTCAGAACCACAGCTATTTCATTTCTGAGAATAGTTCTTTCTTTAGCACTGTTTTTTTCTTCAGGTGCATATATTGGGTTTGCTAAAGAATTTTCTGAATATAGTATGTCAAAAACTTTCCTCAGAAAATTAAAATTAAGTAGAGGTTTAATTCTTCATAAGAAAACCATGAAATTTTATAGTTATAGTTTTCTTTTAGATATTTAGTCCTTTCTACGTATAGTGTTGGAAGTCAGAGAGACCAGTGTCTAAAACACGACCCTGAACTTAATAGCTGCATGGCTTTGGATAAGTCAAGTAATCTATGCAAGACTGTTTTCTGTGTGTAAAATGAAGATAATAGCACATACATCAAAGAATCATTATGAGGGTTAAATGGGATAAACATATTTTGGTACTTGATTAGTAAAATTCAATAAATGATAGTTCATTTTCTCGTACTCCCTCCTAGGCTTATTTCCTGTTTAAAAAAAGCCTAGATTTTTTTGAACCTAAGAATATAATCTCATTGGCCATGTTCTTCAGATTTTCACTACCACTTTGATAGCTCAATTTTTCTGAAAGTAAACTTAATTTTCTTTTAAAAGTAGCCACAACTTGTCATATTATACAGATCATAACAATCTTCTTACAATATTCTACTCTAACACACACACACACACACACACACACACAGCCCATAAAAATAACCACCAAAGTACCTACCTTTTAACATTTTCAATGTTTGGCACATATCCTCGACAAGCTCAATTCTCCTTTGGAAGTCTATAGTCTGCATCTGTATTTCTAACTTGTGTGGCTTATTCATTATATCATGGTTTTTATCCTCTGTTGCAGAGTCAGAATTGTCAATAATAATCCAAAGCCACAGAATGAGAGATTCCAAAAGAGTTACATAAGCAGAAGGCGAACCTATGGTGAGAATTCAATAAATCATTATCTGAAACACATTTTGCCCATTTGAAGTTCAGTTATACAGTCAGGACAGCAAAAGATTTGGATCTCAAAGGTCGATAGTTCTTTTCAATGATTGTGCTAATCTGAGGTGTTTTATATGTATTGACTTAAAATCTTCCATAGGCCTAAGAGCACTTATCTTGTGACTATGGATAAGACTCTATCTAAAAGAACCATAGCCAAATTACATGTACACACACACACACACACACACACACACACACACACTTAAAAAAGAAAGACATATACCAACAGTGACTTTAAGGAGAACTACTTTATCTAGACTTTTCATTAAGTAGCAGAATGCTTCCAGATAGATCCTATGTAGAGTTTGCTGATTAAGTATTACTATTCCCTCTTGTTGATCTATGCAAAGTGAAATAATATCATAAATGTTGAAGGACCACAATTTAGAATAAACGTTAATTTCCTAAAGACTTGGAATGTATATTTCCACCTTAGAGAGACTTTTCTATCTTTTAGCTCACTTGCAATCATATTAACTAAAAAGTCACACATACAGTTAACAAAGTTGACAGAAACAAGAAAAACATTTGGATAAAACTAGCCTTGAACTTTCTTACTTATTCCCTTATACCTCACTTCGAAATAAATGAATGAACTTTCTGCAAAATTTAAATTGCTAAATGATTGCACTAATAAACAATTATCATTTTATAACCTGAAGTTGCTTAAAAGCTGTTTCTTAACTAGAAGTTAGAGCATTAAACCATGGTCTAAGAGCAAAGTATGGCCTAACAAAGGTTTGTGGAGGTCTTTATCATTACCTCCACTTACTATCTTTAAGTATTTTCTTCATTCCCTGAATATTACTTTTAGTAGTGTGGTAACTATACTTTCCAAATTTTAAATCTAACAATAATATCTGATAAATAAGGTTTTTGTGTTGCTTCTTGGTGCCAGATGCAACCCAAAAAGTGTAACTTGGACTTTGAAAAAACTGGAACTTATGGAACACTCTGATGGCTTGGAAAGATAATAGGAGATAATTCTTGAAATTAAATATGTCTTGGAAAATTGGGTTATTATATGAATAGGACATCTGAGTGAATGATACTGGGTAGGCGAAAAAATAAGCTAAAAGTCACAACAAGAGGAACTCTTCCCGTCACTTGCATCGAACAACCTGCCTGACTACTGTCACACCCTGTCATTGCCCACAGAAATATTTTGATTACCTGTTGTTTTTCCTGAAATTAGGCCAGTGTCCAGGGCACTGGCTCCTCATCTCATTCAGGCTTATTCCAAAGAGGTAAAAATTGGTGTAGATTACTGAGCTTTAATGCTTCAATGTGTAGACCTTTTACCCGATGCTGTAGCTGTTACTGTGGGACCAAAGAGAAGAACATTGATTATTGAACAGAGTGGGAAAGGACCCAAAGTAACAAAAGATGGTGTAACTGTTGCAAAGTCCATTGGCTTAAAAGGTAAATATAAAAATACCAGCACTAAACTTGTTCAAGATGTCAGTAACACAAATGAAGAGGCTGGGGATGGCACCACTACCGCTATTATCCTGGAACACTCTATTGCCAAGGAAAGCTTAGAGAAGATTAACAAAATTGCTAATTCTCCGGAAATGAGGAGAGGTGTGATATTAGCTATTAATACTGTAATTGCTGAACTTAAGAAGCAGTCTAAACCTGTGTGTGAGAATCCCCGAAGAAATTGCTCAGATTTCTCCGATTTCTGCAAATGGAGACAAAGAAATGTGCAACATCATTTCTGATGCAGTGAAAAAAAAATCTAGAAGAAAGGGAGTCATCACAGTAAGTAATGGAAAAACACTAAATGATGAATTAGAAATTACTTAAGGCATGATGTTTGATTGAGAGTATATTTCTCCATACTTTATTAATACATCAAAAGGTCAGAAATTGAATTCCATTATTCTATATTCTACCGAGGTGAAAAGAAAGTTTCCAGAGTCCAATCCACTGTACTTGCTCCTGAGATTGTCAATGCTTCCTATAAGACCTTGGTCATAATTGCTAGATGTTGATGTAGATGTTCTGAATAAAATAATTTTGAATAGGCTAAAAATTGGTCTTCAGTTTGTAGCAGCCAAAGCTCTAGGTTTTGGTGACAATAAAAAGAACCAGATTAAAGAGATTGCTGTTGCTGCTGGTGGTGCAGTGTTTGGAGAAGAATTGACACTAAATCTTGAAGATACTCAGCCTCAGGACATAGCAAAGGTTGGAGAGGTCATTGTGACAAAAGATGATGCAATGCTCTTGAAAGGAAATGGTGACAAGGCTCAAATTGGAAAACATTTTAAAGAAATCATCAAGCAGTTAGATATCACGACTAGTGAACATGAAAAGAAAAAACTGATTGAATGTCTGGCCAAACCTTCAGATAGAGTAGTTGTGCTGGAAGTTGGTGGGACAAATGATGTTGAAGTGAATGAAAAGACAGAGTTACAGATGTCCTCAATGCTACATGAGCTGCTGTTGAAAGCATTATTCTGGGAAGGGGTTGTGTCATGCTTTGGCTCATTCCAGCTTTGGACAATAATTCCAGCTCCTGGGGTGCCTGGGTAGCTTAATTGGTTAAGCGGCTGCCTTTGGCTCAGGTCATGATCTCAGGGTCCTGGGATCAAGCCTGGTGTTGCATCAGACTCCATGCTTAGTGGGCAGTCTGTTTCTCCCTCTCTTTTTGTCCCTTCCTCTGCTTGTGTGCTCTCTCTCTCTCTCTCTCTCTCAAATAAATAAATAAATCTTCAAAAAATAATTCCAGCTCCTGAAGATCAAAACATTGATATAGAAATTATTAAAAGAACACTCAAAATTCCTGCAATGACCATTTCTAAGAATGCAGGTATTGAAAGATCACTAATAATTGAGAAAATTATGCAAATTTCCTCAAAAGATGGGTATGATGCTATGCTTAGAGATTTTGTGAATATTGTAGAAAAAGGAAAAATTCACTCAACTAAGGTTACTGGATGCTGGCAGAGTGGTCTCTCTGTTAAGTACAGCAGAAGATCTAGTCATTGAAATTCCTAAAGTAGGGTCTTTAGGACCCTAAAATGGGTGGAATGGGTGGAATGGATGGAATGGGTGGAATGGGATGTGGTATGGGAGGTGGCATGTCATAATTCTTATAATAGTACTTTATTAATAAAATGTGAAAGGAAGTTCAATTCAGTGATCCTCACCAATAACTTAATTAATTAATTGATTAATTAATGTTGGTATTTATTTATTTACTTATTTTTATTAACATGTATTATTAGATTCAGGGGTAGAATTCAGTGATTCATCAGTTGCATATAACACCCAGTGCTCATTACACCAAGTGTCTCCTTAATGCCCTTCACCCAATTATCCCAACACCTACCCATCTCCCCTCCAGCAGTCCTCAGTTTTCTATAGTTAAGAGTCCCTTATGGTTTCTCTCCCTCTGTTTTTATCTTATTTTTTATTTCCTTTCCTTCCCCTATGTTCACCTCTTTTATTTCTTAAATTCCACGTATGAATGAAATCATATGGTATTGGTCTTTCTATGACTGACATATTTTGCCTAGCATAATACCTTCTAGCTCCAACCACGTCATTGCAAATGGTAAGATTTCATGCTTTTTGATGGCTGAGTAATATTCCATTGTATATATGGACCACAACTTCTTAATCCAGTCATCTGTTGAATGGCATCTCGGCTCCTTCCACAATTTAGCTATTGTGGACAATGCTGCTATAAACATTGGGGTACATATGGCCCTTCTCTTCACTACATCTGTATCTTTGGGGTAAATACCCAGTACTGCAATGGCTGGATCAAAGGGTAGCTCAATTTTTAACTTTTTAAGGGACCTCCACACTGTTTTCCAGAGTGGCTGTACCAGCTTGCATTCCCACCAACAATGTAGGAGGGATCCCCTTTCTCCACATCCTCTCCAACAGTTGTTGTTTCCTGCCTGGTCAATTTTTGCAATTCTAACTGGCGTAAGGTGGTATCTCAAGGTGGTTTTGATTTGAATTTCCCTGATGGCTAATGATTTTGAACATTTTTTCATGTGTCTGTTAGCCACTTGTATGTCTTCATTACAAAAGTGTCTGTTCATACCTTCTGCACATTTTATGATTTGTTTATTTGTTTCTTGTGTATTGAGTTTGAGAAGTTCTCTGTAGATCTTGGATACCAGTCTTTTATCTGATCGGAATTGCAAATATCTTCTCCCATTCTGTGGGCTGCCTCTTAGTTTTTTGACTGTTTCCTTGGCTGTGCAGAAGCCTTTGATCGTGATGAAGTCCCACAAGTTCATTTTGGCTTTTGTTTATCTTGCCTTTGGAGATGTGTCATGAAAATGATGCTGTGGCCGATGTCATAGAGGTTGCTGCCTATGTTCTCCTCTAGGATTTTGATGGATTCCTGTCTCACATTGAGGTCTTTCATCCATTGGGAGTTTATTTTTGTGTATGGTGTGAGAGAGTGGTCAAGTTTCATTCTTTTGCATGTAGCTGTCCGATTTTCTCAGCATCGTTTATTGAAGAGACTGTCTTTTATCCACTGGATGTTTTTTCCTGCTTTGTCAAAGATTAGTTGCCCAAAGAGCCGAGGGTCCATTTCTGGGTTCTCTATTCTGTTCCATTGGTCTGTGTGTCTGTTTTTGTGCCAGTACCATGCTGTCTTGGTGATCACAGCTTTGTAGTACAACTTGAAATCCGGCAACGTGATGCCCCCAGCTTTGTTTTTCCTTTTCATCAATTTCTTGGCAGTTCAGGCCTTTTCTGGTTCCACACAAATTTAAGGGCTGTTTGTTCCAGTTCTTTGAAAAATGTCATTGGTATTTTGATTGGGATGGCACCGAAAGTGTAGATTGCTCTGGGTAGCATAGACATTTTAACTATGTTTATTCTTCCGAACCATGAGCATGGAATATTTTTCCATCTTTTTGTGTCTTCTTCAATGTCTTTCAGGAGTGATCTGTAGTTTCTAGAATATAGATCCTTTATGTCTCTGGTTAAGTTAATTCTGAGATAACGTATGGTTTTTGGTGCTATTATAAATGGAATGGATTCCCTAATTTCTCTTTCTTCAGTCTCATTGTTCATGTATAGAAATGCAACTGATTTCTGAGCATTGATTTGGTATCCTGCCACATTACTGAATTGCTCTATAACTTCTAGTAATTTGGGGGAGGATTCTTTGGGTTTTCCATATAGAGTATCATGTCATCTGCGAAGAGAGACAGTTTGACTTCTTCTTTGCTGATTTGGATACATTTTATCCCTTTTTGTTGTCTTATTGCTGTTGCAAGGACTTCTAGTACTCTGTTGAATAATAATGGCAAGAGTAGGCATCCTTGTCATGTTCCTGATCTTAAGGGACAGGCTTCCTGCTATTCCCCTTGAGAATGATATTTGCAGTAGGCTTTTCATAGATGGTTTTTATGAAATGGAGGAATATGAGGAATTTGATGGGATCTTTGTCTGGTTTGGGGATCGAGGTAATACTGGCCTCATAGAATAAGTTTGGTAGTTTTCCTTCTGTTTCTACTTTTTGAAACAGCTTCAGGAGAATAGGTATTAGTTCTTCTTTGAATGTTTGGTAGAATTCCCCGGGAAATCTGTCAGGCCCTGGAGTCTTGTTTTTTTGGGAGTTTCTTGATCACTGCTTCAATCTCTTCATAATTAATTGGTCTGTTTAAAAAATCAATTTCTTTCTGTTTCAGTCTTGGTAGTTTATTGGTTTCCAGGAAGGCATCCATTTCTTCCAGGTTGTTTAATTTATTGGCATAAAGCTGTGGATAAAAGTTTCTAATGATCCTTCCTACTTCATTGGTGTTGGTTGTGACCTCTCCCTTTTCATTCATAATTTTGTTAATTTGGGTCCTTTCTCTATTCTTTTGAAAAAGTCTGGCCACTGGCTTATCGATATTTATTCTTTCAAAGAACCAGCTTCTAGTTCTGTTGATCTGCTCAACTGTGCTCCTGGATTCTAATTCATTGATCTCTGCTCTAATCTTGATTAACTGCTTTCTCGTGCGTGGATTAAACCTGTTCCTCTGTTCCTTTTCCAGCTTCTTAAGAAGAGAATATAAAAACTGCATTTTAGATTTTTCTATTCTTTTGAGTGAGGCTTGGATGGCTATGTATTTTCCCCTTAGGAGTGACTTTGCAATGTCCCATAGGTTTTGGACTGTTATGTTTTCATTCTTGTTGGTCTTCATAAATTGTTTAAATTAATTTTTGATTTCCTGGTTTATCGAATCATTCTTGAGCAGGATGGTTCTTAGTTTCCAAGTGTTTGAGTTTCTTCCATTTTTTCCTTGTGATTGAGTTCCAATTTCAAAGCATTGTGGTCTGAGTATATGCAGGGCATAATTTCAATCTCTTGGTATCGGTTGAGAACTGCTTTGTGACCCAGCATATGGTCTATTCTGGAGAATGTTCTATGTGTAATTGGAAAGAATGAGTGTTCGGTTGTTCTGGGGAGTAGTGTTCTGTATATATCTATGAGGTCCATCTGGTCTAGTATTGCATTTAAAGCTCTTGTTTCTTTGTTGATTTTCTGCTTAGGTGATCTGTTTATTGCTGATAGTGGGGTGTTGAGATCCCTTACTATTAACTTATTTTTATCTATATGTCTCTTTATTCTGGTTAAGAGTTGGCTTGTGTATCTTGCTGCTCCCCTGTTGCAGGCATAGATACTTAAAATTGTCATATCCACTTGTTGGATACATCCTTTAAGAATAATATAGTGTCCTTCTGTATTGCTAACTACAGTCTTTAGTTTAAAATCCAATCTGTCTGATATAAGAATTGCTACCCCAGCTTTCTACTGAGGTCCATTGGCATGAAAAATGGTTTTCCATCCATTCACTTTTAGTCTGGACATATCTTTAGGTTCAAAATGAGTCTCTTGTAGACAGCAAATGGATAGGTCATGTCTTTTTATCCAATCTGCAACCCTGTGGCGTGTTATGGGAGGATTTAGGCCATTCACATTGAGAATGATTATTGAGAGATATGATTTTAATGATGTCATGTTTCCTGTAAAGTCTTTGTTTCTATCGATTGTAACTTTCTGTTCTGTATCACTCTTGGGGCCTTTTTAGTTTTACCTTAATATCCCCTTAATATCTCCTGTAGGGCTTTTTTTCGTGGTGATGAAATTGGCCAGTGACTGGCGATTCTGGAAGGTTCTTATCTCTCCATCAATTCTGAATGACAGCCTTGTTGGATAAAGGAAACTTGACTGCATGTTTTTCTCTGAAAGAGCTTTTAAAATGCCCCCCAACGCTTTCTCTCATTCCAGGTATGTGTAGACATGTCTGACGTAATCCTAATATTTTTGCCTTTGTACATGAGAAATTTCTTTGCCCTGGCCACTTTCAAAACTGTATCCTTGGATCTAATATTTGCAAATTGCACTATGACGTGACATGGCATAAATTTGTCATGGTTGAGCTTGGGAGGGGTCCTCTCTGCCTCTTGGACACGAATGTTTATTTCTTTTGCTAGATTAGTGAAGTTTTCAGCTACAATTTGTTCAAATATCTCTTCTAGACCTCTCTATTTCTCCATCCCCTCAGGGATGCCAGTGATTTTGACATTGGAATGTTTCATTGAGTCAGTAATCTCCCATAACTTACATTCCTGAGATTGGATTTTTTTGAGCCAAGTTTCTGTTTTAGCTTTCTCTTCTACCATCCCATCCTCCCATTCACTAATTTGTTCTTCTGCCTCATTTACCCTGGCTGTCAGCGCATCTAGTTTTGACTGCATTTGATTCATAGCCTTTTTAATTTCTGCCAGATTCACTCTCATTTCTGCCCTAGAGATTTTATATTCTCATTAATATTTTCATTAATATTTTTTCAAGTCTCACATCATCTTGACCATTGTTACTCTGAACTCCATTTCTGATAATTTGGTTTTATCCATATCCATCAGTTCTGTTTCAGAGGGCACAGGCTCATTATCTTTTCTTCTTCTGGGTGGGATTTCTCCTTCTTGTCATTCTGATGAGGAGATGTTGCGGGGTTCACCAGAGCCCAAATTATTGACCAGGACCCAGGCAGCATGCTCTTGTTTTATAGGGACCTTAGGGATGTGGGCTTCTTGGTTTTTCAGCCTACCTTCTGGGGGAGGGGCCTGCTGCGCTGATCCTGAGGCAACCCTGTTTGGGTAGAGTCTCCCTGTTCCCTGAGATGGGGCTGGGGATTGGCACAATGTGAGCTGGTATTTCCGGGCTTTTGTTCTCTAGCGGCTTTCCCTGGTGGTTTTCTTTGGCTCTTCTGAGAGTCAGAGAAGCAGTGGCCAAATCCTAGCCTCTGTCTCAGAACAGAAAGATCACAGTACACTCTCCACTGAGCTCTCCTGGCCTCTTTAACTCTGTTTCTGTTGGTGCTGCTAAAAACCCTGCAACATATTGGGTTGTGCACCCCACAGCCGGCATCCTAGCCCTCACTTCCAGGGCCAGCACATCTCTGTCCTTTGTGTTTGTAACTCCGCCAGCCGCCAGCTGCCCCCGCGCAAGCTCCCAAGCTCCCTGTTTCAGTATGGTTTGGGGGCGCCCCGGAGTGCCGGTTTTCAGTCTGGTTGCACGCGCATTCCCCGGCTCACAGTCTCAGTCTGCTCTCTTGCAGGTGCCGGTCTGAGAGTCCGGCCAGCTCCCTGTGCAGGTGGCTACCACTTCCTGGCACCCGAGTGCGGAGGCTCCCTCCCCCTTCCGTCTATCTTCTGATATCTGTGCATGGATTCACGGCTCCCCGCTTCGTACCTCTGTACTCAGCGCTGGAGATGTTCATTTGTAGAGATCCAGATGTATCTTCCTATGTCTGAAGCTGATTTCATTGGTTTTCAGGATGGTCTGGTACCTATCCAGCTTGACTCAGGGGACCAGCTGACAAAGGGGACCCCTACTCTTCCACCATCTTAACTCCTCTACAGTGGTCCAGTGTCATTCTTCTGCATCTCACTGTCCAACTTTCCCAGCACCATTTGTTGACTGTCTTTTTTCCACTTGCTATGCTTTCCTGCTTTGTTGAATATTAGTTGACCACAGAGTTGAGGGTCCATTTCTGTGTTGTCTATTCTGTTCTATTGATCTATGTGTCTCTTTTTGTATCAGTACCATGCTGTCTTGGTGATTACAGCTTTGTAATATAGCTTGAAGTCCGGAATTTTCAGCATTCCTTTGGTTACTTTGGGTCTCTCCTGGCTCCATGCAAATTTTAGGATCATTTGTTCCACCTCTATGAAAAATGCTGATGGCATTTTGATACGGATTGTATTGAACATGTACATTGCTTTTGGTAGCATATATATTTTAACAGTATTTCTTCTTCCAATCCATAAGCATCGGATGTGTTTCCATTTCTTCGTTTCTTCCTCAATTTCATTCATAAGTGTTCTTCAGTTTTCAGAGTACAGATCCTTTACCTCTTTGGTTAGGTTTATTTCTAGGTATCTTATGGCTTTTGGTGCAGTTGTAAAAAGTATCAATTCCTTGATTTATCTTTCTTCTGTCTCATTATTAGTGTATAGAAATGCAACTGACTTCTGTGCATTGATTTTATACCCTGCCACTTTGCTGAATCCTGTATGAGTTCTAGTAATTTTGGGGTGAATCCTTTTGTGTTTTCTACAGAGTATCATGCCATCTGCAAAAAGTGAAAGTTTGACTTCTTTGCTTATTTGGATGCTTGTTATTTTGTTTTGTTGTCTTATTGCTGAAGCTAACTTCTGGTTATATGTTGAACAGCAGTGGTGAGAGTGGACTTCCCTGTCATTTTCTTGACCATAGGGGAAAAGCTCTCAGTTTTTCTCCTTTGAGGATGATAATGAATGTGGGTTTTTCATATGTGGCTTTTATGATATTGAAGTATGTTCCCTCTACCCTTACAGGTGGAGAGTTTTTTCAAGAAACAATGCTGCATTTTGTCAAATGATTTTTCTGCATCTATTGTGAGGTTCATATTTCTTGTCCTTTTTTTCTTTTTAATATATCACATTAATTTGTGGATGTTGAATCACCCTTGCAGCCAAGGAATAAATCCCACTAGTTTGTGGTGAATATCCTTTTAATGTACTATTGGATCCTAGTAGCTACTATCTTAGTGAGAATTTTGGCATCCATGTTCATAAGGGATATTGGTTTGTAATTCTTTTTGATGGGTCTTCAGTTTGGGGATCAAGGTAATACTGATCTCATAGAATGAGTTTGGAAGTTTTCCTTCCATTTCTGTTTTTTGAAACAGTTTCAGAAGAATGGGTGTTAATTCCTCTTTAATATTTGGTAGAATTCCCATGGAAAGGTATGTGGCCATGGCTTCTTGTTTGTTGGGAGATTTTTGATTACTAATTCAGTTTCTTTGCTGATAATAGGTCTGTTCAGGTTTTCTATTTCTTCCTGTTTCAGCTTTGGTAATTTATATGTTTCTAGGAAGCATCCATTTCTTCCAGATTGCCTAATTGGTGGCATATAATTGCTCATAATATCCTCTTAGAATTGTTTGTATTTCTTTGGTTTGGTTGTGGTGTCTCCATTTTCTCTCATGATTTTATTTATTTGAGTCTTTCTCTTTCTTTCTTTCTCTCTCTCTCTCTCTGGTGTCTGGCTAGGGGTTTATCAATCTTATTAATTCTCTTGAAGAAGAAGCTTCTAGTTTCCTTGATCTGTTCTATTGTTTATCTGATTTCTATATCATTGATTTATGCTCTAATCATTATTATTTCTCTTCTCCTGCTGGATTTACTCTCTATTTGTTCTTCTGTTTCCAGCTCCTTCAGGTGTAATGTTAGGTTGTGTATTTGAGAATTTTCTTGTTTCTAGAGAAAGAACTGTATTGCTATATACTTCCCCCTTAGGACCACCTTTCCTGCATTCCAAAGGTTCTGAACTGTAGTGTTTTCATATTCATTTGCTTCCCTGTATTCTTAAAATTCTTATTTAATTTCCTTGTTGTCTCACTCATTCTTTAGTAGGATGCTCTTTAACCTTCATGTATTTGTCTTCCTTCCAATTTTTTGCTCGTCCTTGACTTCGTGTTTCAAAGCATTGTGGTTTCAAAATATGCATGGAATAATCTCAGTCTTTTTGTATCTGTTGAGAACTGATATGTGACCCAGTATGTGATCTATTCTGGAGAATGTTCCATGTGCACTTGAGAAAAATGTGCATTCTGCTACTTTAAGATTTAAATGCTTTGACTATCTGTCTTGTCCAGGGTGTTATTCAAAGCCTTTTCGTCCTTGTTGATCTGCTTAGATGATCTGTCGATTGATGTGAGTGGCGTTCTAAAGTCCCCTACTATTAATGTATTATTGTCAATGTGTTTCTTTAATTTTGTTATTAATTCGGTTATATAATTGGCTGCTCCAAAGTTAGGGGCATAAATATTTACAATTTTTAAATCATCTTGTTGGATAGACCCTTTTATTATGATACAGTGTCCTTCTTCACTTCTTATTACAGTCTTTTGGTTCAAAATCTAGTTTGTCTGATATAAGGATTGCTACTCCAGCTTTCTTTTGATGTCCGTAAGCATGATAAATGGTTCATCACCCCCTCACTTTCAGTCTGCAGGTATCTATGAGTCTAAAATGAGTCTTTGTAGACAGCTTATCAATAGTTCATGTTTTTTTTTAATCTACTCTGAAACCCTATGTCTTTTGATTGGAACATTTAGTCCATTTACATAATAATTATATAAAGATATTAATTTAGTGTCATTGTATTACCTGTAAAGTCCCTTTCTCTGTAGGTTGTTTCTGTTCCTTTCTTGTCTGTGTTACTTTTGGGCCCTCTCTTTGCTTACAGGATCCCCTTTAATATTTCTTGCAGGACTGGTTTAGTGTTCAGGAACTCCTTTATTTTCTGTTTGTCTTGGAAACTCTTTTATCTCTCCTATTCTGAATGACAGCCTTGCTGGAAAAAGTATTTTTGGCAGAATATTTTTCCCATTTAACACATTGAGTATATCACGCCAGTCCTTCCTGGCCTGCCAGGTCTCTGTGGATAGATCTGCTGCTAGCCTTATGTGTCTATTCTTGTAGGGTAAGGATCTTTTGTCCTGAGCTGCTTTCAGAATTTTCTCTTTATCTCTGAAATTTGCAAACTTCACTATTATATGTCACGGTGTTGATCCAATTTTATTGATTTTGATGCAGGTTCTTTGTGCCTCCTGGACTTGAATGCCTGTTTCCTTCTCCAAACTGAGAAAGTTCTCAACTATAATTTGTTAAAATAAACCTTTGCCCCCCTGTTTTCATCTTTTGGGATCCCTATTATCTGCATATTATTTTGCTTTATGACATTGCTGATTTATCAAAGTCTCCCTTCATGATCCAGTAGTTGTTTTTCTGTCTTTTGCTCAGCTTCCTTAATTTCTATCATTTTTTTCTTGTATATCACTAAGTCTCTCTTCTGCCTCATTTATTCTCACTGTGAGAGCTTCCATTTGGGACTGAATCTCAGTAATAGTATTTTTAATTTCAACCTGATTAGATTTTAGTTCTTTTATTGCTCCAGTAAGGGAATCTCTAGTGTTTTCTATGCTTTTTTCAAGCCCAGCTAGTATCTTTATAATTGTGTTTTGAATTTTAGATTTGAAACCTTACTTATATCCATATTGATTAGAACCTGGGAGTTGAGTACTACCTCCTGCTCTTTCTTTTGGTGTGTGTTTTTCTGTCTCATCATTATGTCCAGAAAAGAATAGAAGAAAGAGAAAAAAGGCAAGTATAACAACCACAACACCAAAAAAACAAACAAAACAAAAAAGAAACCAGAAGAAAACAAAAACAAAACAAAATAAGAAAAAAATCAAAGAAAATATTAAACAGAACAAAACATTAAACTAGATCCTGTGTGTATTTTGGTCTGTTTGTTAAAACAAACTGGATTCCCAAAATAGGGAAGAAAGAAAAATTCATATATATATATGAATTCATATATATATATAGAAAAGAAACATATATATATGAATTCATATATATATATATAGAAAAGAAACATATATATATGATGTATATATAAAAATAAAAATTAAAAAAGGAATTGAAAAATAAGAAAATAGCTGAAAAATAAAACTGAAATACTAAAAAATAATTAAAAAACCCACAAATGCTATATACTCTTTTACCCAAGAGCTGAAGTTTTGCAGTTCTCTATGATCAGTAAACTTGGTGGTAGCTAGTTTTTACTGTTAGTTTTCTGGGGGAGGGGCCTGTTGTGCTGATTCTGAGGTGTCCTTGCACTTGTGGAATTGTGCTCCCTTGTCACAGGGCCTGGCTCCATGTTCTGGATTCCACTGTATGTCACTGTTTTGCTCCCTGAAGGCTTTCAGCACCAAGAGACGAGATGAAAATGGCAAAGCCCCACTCTCTAGCCCTGGAACTAAAAGTTTGCACCCCCCACTCTTCAGTGAGCCATCACAGAAAAGCAGTCAATCACTCTTGTCTCCCTGGTTTCTGACCAATCTCTGTGTTCACCCAGCCTGTGACCCTGCATTTTTATCTCAGGCACGTGACCAGTTTTGATTTTCCAAAGTTTATGGACTCCTGTGACGTGGACCCACACTGTTCCTTGCAGGGAAGGGAGGGGGGGGTCTCGCTCCACTTTTACCTTTTGCTGGGCCCCTGCCTGGAGAGGGATCTCATGACCATGCAGTTGATCTTAGTTTATAGCAATACCAAGCAGAAAGCTGTCTCTTAGTCTCACTTTTTTCAGTCAGTTTCGCTGCTGTGGTCCCTGGGAACCCTGCTGGACTCAGGCACTCCCATTCTTCTTGTGACCCCAGGGATCCTGTGACACCAAACTGTCCTACCGGATTCCACCCTGCTTTGCCACCTGAGTACCTTTATGCCAGGATCATCCCCCACTGTAGCAGACTTTTGAAAGTCCTGATTTTGTGCTCTATTGCTTATAATACTTTGCAGTATCCTTCTTAAGCAAGCTCCCTCCCCTCCACCTTATCTTCCAATATATCACCCCAGATTCACATCTCGCATCTCCTACCTTCCAAAAAGTGGTCACTTTTCTATTTGTAGAATTGCAGCAATTCTTTTCTCAGATGTGTGATTGATGTTGCAGGTGTTCAGAATGATTTGTTAAGTATCTATCTGAATTCCAGTGACAAGACGAAATTAGGGTCCCTTACTCCTCCGCCATCTCAACTCCTGTCCCCTATTTTCTGAACCTAAATTTGTTTAAAGTTTTAAAAAAATGTCAAGACAAGAGAAACTGTCAATATTTAATGTGAAATCATTAGAAAATATATTCCACAGTTCATTTATAAATAAGTGAATTTCAGGAAAATTGCAGGTGACTTTTTCCAAAGAAACCCATGATTCTCTCTTAGATGTGAAACATGTTGAAGAGTGAAATGCTGCTCTGGAGTTGATACCCTATGCATATGCTATCAGGATATTAGGGTTACTTACTGCTCAACTTGGCATTACCAATTTGTGGGGAAATATATTCCCACTGGCATCTAAATTGGCCATACTAGTAAATATGTTGTTAGTTCAAGCTTCTTATTGCCATAGCTATCATGATGAAAGGGTCAGCCTTGTTTATCCACATATGACCCTGAGTGATTCCATTCTGATTCTACAGTTCTAATGATTTATAGATGCAATAATACTACATTTGTGAGCAGCCAAGAAAAGGCTCACAATCTGCCTCTGGAGTCTAAAAGGACATTAAGAAGACTGTTCTCAGTAGCTTTCATTTTGCTACACTAAACTTCTTAAGGACAAGGTGAGACTTGTTCTAAGTTCCCTGTGTTAAGCCTCACATATAGTAGATGCTCCAAAAATAGCTGCTAAATAGCTTATAAGATCCTCCAGGAAGAAAGCACTTTCCTAACCTTTCAAGTTTTTCTTTTTGTCTTCATTACTGAATAGCAGTTATTTCTTTGATTTGTTATCTTATAGGAAAGCAAGATAGGAGGCAATGTTTTGAGGCAGCAGATAAAATCATTCGCACAGTGATGCAAATGTGGATATATATCTTGAAGGAGCTGCTACTCACCTACCTTTCTGTGTGCCCAGGATGAAGGAGATAGGTAGGTGGTCATTATCTCTCTTTCCAAGTGCCACCTATGAAACTATGGTCCTTAAAAAAAGCAGCAGTATCTTGAAACTTGGCTGTTTAGGCTACTTCTTTGTAGAGGAGTAAGAAGAAACACAATTGGTGACTATTAACCATATGCCTCCCTCAGAGTAAAATCTTGCTAGAATACAGAAGGGAGTGAAGAGGGTTAAGAAATGGTATCAGTCTACTAGTTTTCCAAAAATCTAAACTTTACACTGGACTGACTGGACAGGAGAGAGAGAGAGGGAGAGAGAGAGAGAGAGGCAAATTAAAATAAACATGAACCTGAAATAGCAAAGAACAAATGCATACATAAAAGGAATCTAAGAATTTTCTAAATTTCATGAGCCAGTTAAAGGTATACCTATCACAACACATGACCAAGATGAGGAAGAAAGAAGTCACTATAACAAAAAGAAGCCAAACCAGTAAACTTGTTTTCTATTTCTACCATTGGAAAGAATCATCATCTCTCTTCGTACAGCTGTTAAATCAGAAACCATTTGCTCCCCTAATGGGGATAAAAACCTTCATTTGCTCTAGTATGTATGTACTAGAGCAAAAGAATGTAGTATGTATAGTACATACTAGTGTGTATAGTATTAGTGCGTTTAGTACATACTATATATACATAATAGTGTATATATATATATATATACACATATCTATACTATTTAGTATACATAGTATATATATGTGTGTGTACGTGTGTGTATTACTATATATAATATACTAAGGACAATATCACTGCAATACACAGTTCATATGTAGTAAATCATTAATATAGGTTAGTCAATAAGAACCAAACCAATCCAAATTGAGCTTATTAAGTAGTATAATGATGAGTACTAGCCCATAGATTGACTTACTTTGATATATTTTCTTTGGGGGAATTAGGTTTGTATGGTTTTGTTTTATATTACACAAATATTGCTTTAAGAAGGCCATCAAACCAAACAGAGAGAATAAATCTGTACAATTTAGGAGCCCAACTTGAATGTGTAAATATTAATCATGTTTTCTCATGATATAAAACACGTTCCAATCAAAAGTCTTTATTTGAGTTTGACAAAGTGAAAGTGACAGATAGATTGGATATTTTCATGTCCCAAATCTTTCATTGGTGTCCGGAAGCCAAGCAATATAATTCAGACTGAGCATAAATATTGTTGACGTGCTGAAAAGTGAACAGTCATGATGATATTCTTACCACCTCTTAGTCAACATAAATCAACTTTCCAAGAATGTCAACATTTATCAATTATTACTTAAAATTTAAAGAGGCTCTCAAGCTATAGTCTCTAATATGAGAAAACAGAAGAAAAATTTTCAGAAAAGATGTTTTCATAAATTTAATCAGAAGAAGAAATTAATATACTAAGTGAAATTGGTCAGAAAGAATAATACCATATAATTTTGTTTATATGTGGATTCTAAAAACTAAACCAACCAACCGACAAAACAGAAATGGAATCATAAACACAGCAAATCAACTGTTGGTTGCCAGAGGGGATGGGATTGAGGGGAATGAGTAATATAGGTAAAGGGGACTACAAGATACAAGCTTCCAGTTATAAAATAAAGAAATCACAGAGCTGAAAAGTACTGCATAGGGAATATAGTCAATAATATTGTAATAACATTGGATGGTGATAGATGGTAAATAGCTTAATGTATAGAATTAAGCATAGCTAAATGTATAGAATTGTGGTGAGCATAGCTTAATGTATTGAATTGTCAAATTAGTATGTTGTACACCAGAAACTAATATAATATTGTCTGCCAACTATACTTCAATTTAAAAAATGCCATACCTCAAAAAAGTCAAACAAATTACAGTTTGCCAAACAATTCCATATATTTACCTCATTTGAGTTTTCAAACCAACATATGAAATTAACAAGGTAAATATTATTTCTCCCATTACCCAAATGAGAAAACTGAGGCTGTGAAATATTATGTGACTTATCAGACTGGCGAAGCTAGAACTGGAATATAGGTCCTCTGACCCATATTACCTTTTTTTCCTTTTTAGACAACTGCTGAGTAGTATTCCACTATATGGATATACTATAATTTGTTTATTCATTCACTTGTTTATAAACCTTCAAGTTATTGGTGTTTTACAAATAAAACTGCTATAAATATGTGTATACACATTTTTGTATGGACATATGCTTTCTTTTCTCTTAGTTAATAACTGAGAGTGGAATGATTGGTTCATTTGGTAGTTTTATGTTTAACTTTTTAAGAAACTGTCAAGCTGTTTTTCCAATGTAGTTATATCAATTTATGTTATCACCAGCAGTGTATTTTTGAGTTCTAGTTTCTCTACATCTTTGTTAACATACTCAGTTTTTGGTGTACTCAGTATTTTTTTAATTTTAATTCTTAGTCATTCTAATATGTATGCAATAGTATCTCATAGTTTTTTTTTAATTTGTATTTATCTAATGATTAATTATTTGAACATCTTTTCTTATGCTTATTTCAAATAATTATCTCTTTTATGGTGAAGTGATTTTTCAAATATATTGCCTTTTTAAAAATTGGCTGATCTGTTTTCTTCTAAGTAAGTTCCTATTTTTATTTTTATTTATTTTATTTGTTTATTTTTTAGGGCAAGAAAAAACCATACTTTGGTTCAAAGATTTTACAAACCAGTAAACTATGAATTTAACACTACTATAATTACTAATATGGCAATATGATAATAGCAACCATGTGTTATAATCTCAATTTTATGTGTTGAAATCAAATGATAATAAAAATAAAAGTATACAAAATTATCTTAAGAAATGAAAACTCAATGTGAGCAAAACAGTATTTGATTTCTGTTTAAAAATAAAGATGTTCAAAAAAGTACTCATAGGTATTAATCATGATGAAAGACTCAGTTGGAAATAATTGTGGCTTGTTTATAAATATATCTTCCCAATCAGTATATAATCTGAAAGAGCTAAATGTTGCTGCTGTAAAGCAAATAACACAAAATTACATTCATGAATCAATTATGAAACAACTAATATACTGTTTTATAAGGTAGCATATTAAAAATGCATATTATTTTGCTTTCACTTATGATTAACTTTTCTCTATTTTACATAGTATCTTATTTATAATTTGAATATTGTTATATTTTCTTTTTTTTTAATTTAAATTTAATTAGCCAAGGCATAGTACATCATTGGTTTTTGATATAATGTTCAATGATTCATCAGTTCATTGAAGTATAATTAACATATATTATTATATTAATTTCAGGTATACAATAATAATGAATCAACAGTTTTATATTTCTCAATGCTCACCACACTAAGTCTTAATACCTTTTATTATTTAACACATCCCCTATTCACATCCTCTCTGACAACCACCAGTTTGTTCTTTGTATTTAGAAGTCTGTTTTTGTCTCTTTTTATTTTTGTTTTTTTCTTTTGTTTCTTAAATTTCACATATGAATGAAGTCATATTGTATTTGTCTTTATCTGTCTGATTTATTTCACTTAGCATTATAACCTTTAGGTCCATCCATTTTGTTGCAGATGGCAAGATCTTATTTTTTTTTAATTGAAATTCAATTAGCCATCATATAGTACATCATTAGTCTCAAATGTAGTATTCAATAATTCATCAGTTGCATATAACACCCAGTGTTCATTGCATCACGTGCCCTCCTTAATACCCATCATCCAATTACCCCATCCCCTACCCACCTCCCCTCCAGAAGCTCTCAGTTTGTTTCCTATAGTTAAGAGTCTTTTATGGTTTTTCTCCCTCTCTGATTTCTTCCCATTCAGTTTTCCCTCCCTTCCCCTATGAGATCTTATTCTTTTTTTATGGGTGAGTAATATCTCATTGCATATATATATATACCATATCTCCTTTATCCATTTACATATTGATGGACACTTAGGTTGCATTGATGCCTTGGCTATTGTAAATAATGCTGTACTAAACATAGCTGCACATATCTTTTTGAATTGGTGCTTTGTTTTTTTTTTTGTTGTTTTTGTTTAGTTTAGTTTTGTTTTCTGTGAGTAAATAACCAGTACTGGAATTATTGGGTCATATGAAACTTCCACTTTTAATTTCCTGAGGAACCTCCATTCTGTTTTCCACAATGGCTGCACCAATTTGCATTCCCACCAACAACACATGATGGTTCCTTTTTCTCCACATCCTTGCCAACACTTGAAATTTCTTGTCTTTTTGACTCCAGCCATTCTGACAGTTGTAAGGTGATAATTCATTGTGGTTTTGACTTTCATTTCCCTGATGATTAGTGATATTGAGCAACTTTCCATGTGTTTATTGGCCATCTGTATATCTTCTTTGGGAAAATGTCTATTCAGGTCCTCTGATCATTTTTTAGTAATATTTTTGTGGTGTGTGTGTGTGTGTGTGTGTGTGTGTGTTGAGTTGCATACATTCTTTATAAATTTTGCATATAAACCAATTATCAAATATATTATTTGCAAATATCTTCTTGCACTCAGTAGGTTGCCTCTTTATTTTATTGATGGCTTCCTTTTCTGTTCAAAAGCTTTTCATTTTGGTGTACTCCCAATAGTTTAATTTTTCTCTTATTTCTCTTGCCAGAGGAGACATATCTAGAAAAATATTTCTATGACCAATGACAAAGAACTTGCTGCCCATGTTTTCTTCTAGGAATTTTACAGTTTTAGGTCCCACATTTAGGGTTTTAATCAATTCTAAGTTTATTTTTGTGTATGGTGTAAGAAATTGGTCAAGTTTCATTCTTTTGCATGTAGCCGTCCAGATTTCCCAACACCATTTGTCAAAGAGACTATCTTTTCCCCATTGTATATTCTTGCCTACTTTGACACAGATTAATTGGCCATAAAAGCTTGGGTTTATTTCTGCACTCTATTCTGTTCCAGTGATCTGTGTGTCTATTTTTGTGCCAGTACCATAATACTGTATTGATTGCTACCCCTTTGTACTATATCTTGAGATCTGGGATTGTGGTATATCCAACTTTGTTTGTTTGTGTGTTTGTTTGTTTATGATTACTTGGGCTATTCAGTATCTTTTGCCATTTCATACAAATAAATGTCCTAGAGGATAACACAGGCAGTAATTTCTCTGACATTGGTCATACCAACATTTTTTCTAGTTATGTCTCCTAAGGCAAGGGAAATGAAAGCAAAAATAAACTATTAGGACTACATCAAAATAAAAAGCTTGTGCACAACAAAGGAGATTATCAACAAAATGAAAAGACAACCTACTGAGTGGAAGAAGATATTTGCAAATGATATATCCAATAAGGGGTTAATATCCAAAATATATAAAGAACTTATATACGTCAACACCAAAAAACAATCTCATTAAAAAATAGGAAGAGGATCTGAATACACATTTTCCAAAGAAGAAAAGATGCTCAACATTACTAATCAACAGGGAAATGACAATCAAAACTGCAATGAGATATCACCTTACACCAGTTAGAATAGCTTAAATAAAAATGACAAGAAATAACAAATATTGACAAGGATGTGGAGAAAAAGGAACCCTGTGCACTGTTGGTGGGAATGCAACCTGGTGCAGCCATTGTGGAAAACAGTATGGGGGTTCCTCAAAAAATTAAAAATAGCAATACCTAATGAACTAATAATTCTACTATTGGTTATTTACCCAAAGAATATGAAAACACTAATTTGAAAAGTTATCTGCACCCCTATGTTTATTGCAACATTATTTACAATGGCCAAGATCTGGAAGCAACTTAAGTGTCCATTAATAGATAAGTGGATAAGGAAAATGTATATATAAACAATGGAATATTAGGCAGTCACAAAAAAGATGAGATCATACCATTTGACACAACATGGATGGCTTGGAGAGTATTATGCTAAATGAAATAAGTCAGTGAGAAATACAAATACCATAAGATTTCACTGATAAGTGGAATCTAAAACACTCCCAAGACTAAACAAATAAAAAGAAGAATCACACCTATAAATTCAAAGAACAAACTGATGGTTTGAGGGGAAGGGTATGGGAGTTGAACAAAATGGGTGAAGGGAAGAGGGAGATACAGGTTTCCAGATATGGAATGAATAAGTCATGGGAATAAAAGGCACAGCAGAAGGAATACAGTCAATAATATTGTAATAGTGATGTAACAGGACAGATTGCATCTATACTTGTCATGACAAAGCATTATGTATAAACTTGTCAAATCACTATGTTGTATACCTGAAACTAATCATGTGTCAAATATACTCAAGAAAAATTCTACCCATTTGATATATGTAGGTTTATCTTGTCCTTCCATTTTTTGCATATAGCATATTTTACTTAACCATTCTCCCAATGATTGTTCTATAGCAATCTTTACCAGGTTTTAAAATAGGAGCTCATAAACACTTTCAAATTAACTTGTCTTTTAATATATTCAAATAAATGAATGAACCCAACCTCAAGAGAAGGCTTTTTAAAATATTATTTGTAGCTCCAAATTATTCGCTAAATTGATAACCATATAATAGGCACCTACTTAGTACTTCTAAAATAAATGGATAGATGAAATAAAAATTAAAGAAATACATATGGTGGGGCTTAGCTC
Organism: Ursus americanus; assembly: GCF_024610735.1. Classification (NCBI taxonomy): domain Eukaryota; kingdom Metazoa; phylum Chordata; class Mammalia; order Carnivora; family Ursidae; genus Ursus; species Ursus americanus. The sequence continues at coordinate 70,582,589 of NC_142164.1, forward strand.
AGGGCCTCTTAAAAGTATGTATACAGAAGTAGATTTGGGGCACATTTTGCATTATGTTCAAAAACAACTCTGTTTTACCAGATGGAGCCCAAATTTAATTTCCAAAGCTATCAGTTCAGGTTTACTACTTTAGTAATGTAACAAGGGCAAATTATTTAACCTTATGAGGCTCAGCTTTTTCATCTTCAAAATGAAGAAAATCAGAGAAAGTTAATGGGTTGGCCTAGCTAGAGGGTTCAATGAGATATAAATATAAGAGATTCTAAATCACTAGAAACATGGGGAGGCTGAGAAAATTACATTATCTAAACACTCTTCTCATAGAGAGTATTACATAAGAGTTTGGAAAGAATACTTTAATAACTTAAGTGATGGTAGTGGCGGGTTCTAAAGGACATACTTGAATGGCTGATAAACTGTCTTCTGAGGAGAGGAGGTATCTGCTAATTTTAGGGCCATATTTGAAGTGCTTGTAACATTAAAAGTAATTGAGTTATAGATTTCAGGGTATGTTTGCTCCATGAAGACAGGGATCTGTACTTAAAACAGAATGTGGCCCACAGTAGGTACTCAATATATATTTAAATGAATGAATGAGTGAATGCTGCCAGAAGTCCTTCTCTTCCCACATACAACTTTCACCATCACCTTTACATAAATATTGAACAGTATTAAAAAGTCAGTTTGAATGGAGGGAGTTAAGATGGCGGAGGAGTAGGGGACCCCTTTTTCAGCCGGTCCTCTGAGTTGAGCTGGATAGGTAACAGACCAGCCTAAATAACCACAGAATCAGCCTGAGACGCAGGAAGATACATCTGGATCTCTACAAATGAACATCTCCAGCGCTGAGTATTGAGGTACCAAGAGGGGAGCCGTAAAACCGCGCACAGATATCGGAAGATAAATGGAAGGGGGAGGGAGCTGCCGCGTTTGGGCGCCAAGAAGCGGCAGCCACCTGCACGGGGGAGCGGGTGGACTCACAGAGGGCACCCGGGAGAGAGCGGACTGAGACCAGTAAGCCATGAACGCACGCCACCAGGCATCTCCTGGAACACCGGAATCCCGGTGTGCTCACGGGATCCAGACTGAGACCGGGAGCTCCCGGAGCGTGCACGGGGTGGCTGGTGGCTGGCGGGCCACCTGCACGGGAGAGCGGGCGGACTCGTGGTCGGCACCCACGAAACAGCAGACTGAGACCCTGAACCGGGTGTGCACGCCACCAGGCTTCTCACGGAACTCCGGAAATGGGGTATGCTCACCGGGCATAGACTGACCTGGAGACCCGGGAGCTGTCGGGGTGGCCGGTGGCTGGCGGCATTAGAAACACAAAGGACAGAGACGTGCCGGCCCTGGAAGTGAGGGCAGGGACACCGGGAGTGGGGCACACATCCCAGGACGCTGCAGGGTTGAGCAGCACCAACAATAACAGAGTTAAAGTGGCCAGAACATCAGTGGAGAACGGGCCGCAATCCCTCTGTTCTGTGACAGAGGCTGAAATTCGGCCGCTGCTGCTCTGACTCTCAGAAGAGGCATAGCCGGCCGCCAGGGAAAGCCGCCAGAGAACAAAAGCCTGGAAATACCGGCTCAGAGAGTGCCCATCCCCATCCCCCCTCGCAGGGGACACGGAGACTCTACCCAAACAGGGTTGCCTGAGTATCGGCGCGGCAGGCCCCTCCCCCAGAACACAGAAGGCAGGCTAAAATATCAAGAAGCCCACAACCCGGGCGCCTGGGTGGCGCAGTCATTGAGCACCTGTCTCTGGCTTAGGGCGTGATCCCAGCGTTCGGAAAGGAGTCCCTCATCGGGCTCCTCCGCTGGGAGCCTGCTTGTTCCTCTCTCACTCCCCTGCTTCTGTTCCCGTTCTTGCTGACTGTCTACCTCCCTCTCTCAGATAAATAAATAAATAAAATCTTTAAAGAAGAAGCTCACATCCCTAAGATCCCTATAAAACAAGGGGCACGGCCTGGGACCCGTCAATAATCTGGGCTCTGGACAAACCCGCAACCTCTCCTCATCAGAATGACAAGAAGGAGAAGCCCCCCCCAGCAAAGAAAAGACAGTGAGTCTGTGGCCTCTGCCACAGAAGTAACGGATATGGATGTAACCAAATTATCAGAAATGGAATTCAGAGTAACAATGGTCAAGATGATGAGTAGACTTGAAAAAAGTATTAAGGAAAATGTTTACTGAGAATATAGAATCCCTAAGGGTGGAAATGAGAGCGAATTTGACAGAAATTAAAAATTCTATGAGCCAAATGCAGGCAAAACTAGAGGCTCTGATGGCCAGGGTCACGGAAGCAGAGGAAAGGGTTAGTGAATTGGAGGATGGGTTAATAGAGGAAAAAATTAAAATAGAAGATGGTCTTAAAAAAATCCACACCCACGAACATTGGCTACGGGAGATTACTGACTCAATGAAAAGATCCAATGTTAGAATCATCGGCATCCCCGAGGGGGTGGAGAAAAACAGAGGTCTAGAAGAGATATTTGAACAAATTGTAGCTGAAAACTTCCCTAATCTAGCAAGGGAAACAAACATTCGTGTCCAAGAGGCAGAGAGGACCCCTCCCAAGCTCAACCACGACAAACCTACGCCACGTCACGTCATAGTGCAAATCGCAAATATTAGATCCAAGGATACAGTATTGAAAGCGGCCAGGGCAAAGAAATTCCTCACGTACCAAGGCAAAGGCATCAGAATTACGTCAGACCTGTCTACACAGACCTGGAATGAGAGAAAGGGTTGGGGGAGCATTTTTAAAGCTCTTTCAGAGAAAAACATGCAGCCAAGGATCCTTTATCCAGCAAGGCTGTCATTCAGAATTGATGGAGAAATAAAGAAATTTCAGAATCGACAGTCACTAACCAATTTCGTAACCAAGAAACGAGCCCTACAGGAGGTATTACGGGGGGTTCTATAAAAGTAAAAAGGCCCCGAGAGTGATAAAGAACAGAAAGTCACAGCCAATACAAACAAAGACTTTACTGACAACATGGCAGCATTAAAAGCATATCTCTCAATACTCAGTCTTAATATTAATGGTTTAAATTCTTGCTTAAAACGCCACAGGGTTGCAGATTGGATAAAAAGAAATGACCCATCCATTTGCTGTCTACAAGAGACTCATTTCGAACCCAAAGATGCATTCAGACTGAGAGTAAGATGATGGAGTACCATCTTTCACGCAAATGGACCTCAAAAGAAAGCTGGGGTAGCAATTCTCATATCAGATAAACTGGATTTTAAACTACAGACTATAGTTAGAGATGCAGAAGGGCACTATATTATTCTTAAAGGAAGTATTCAACAAGTGGATATGACAATTATAAATATATATGCCCCCAACAGGGGAGCAGCAAGATACACAAGCCAACTCTTAACCAGAATAAAGAGACATATAAATAAAAATACATTAATAGTAGGGGACCTCAACACTCCACTCTCAGAAATAGACAGAACACCCTGGCAAAAACTAAGCAAAGAATCAAAGGCTTTGAATGCCATACTCGATGAGTTGGACCTCTTAGATATATATAGAACACTACACCGCAGAACCAAAGAATACTCATTCTATTCTAATGCCCATGGAACATTTTCAAGAATAGACCATGTTCTGGGACACAAAACAGGTCTCAGCCGATACCAAAAGATTGAAATTATCCCTTGCATATTCTCAGACCACAACGCTCTGAAATTGGAACTCAACCACAAGGAAAAATTTGGAAGAAACTCAAACACTTGGAGACTAAGCACCATCCTGCTCAGGAATGACTCGATAAACCAGGAAATCAAAAATCAAATTAAACAATTTATGGAGACCGATGAGAATGAAAATACAACAGTCCAAAACCTATGGGATACAGCAAAGGCAGTCCTAAGGGAGAAATACATAGCCATCCAAGCCTCACTCAAAAGAATAGAAAAATCTAAAATGCAGTTTTTATATTCTCACCTCAAGAAGCTGGAACAGCAACAGAGGGACAGGCCTAATCCACGCACGAGGAAGCAGTTGACCAAAATTAGAGCTGAAATCAATCAAGCAGAAACCAGAAGTACAGTAGAGCAGATCAACAGGACTAGAAGCTGGTTCTTGGAGAGAATCAATAAAATTAACAGACCACTGGCAAGACTTATCCAAAAGAAAAGAGAAAGGACCCAGATTATTAAAATTATGAATGAAAAAGGAGAGGTCACGACGAACACCATTGAAATTGGAAGGATTATTAGAAATTTTTATCGACAGCTATATGCCAATAAACTAAGCAATCTGGAAGAGATGGAATCCTTCCTGGAAACCTATAAACTACCAAGATTGAAACCGGAAGAAATTGATTTCTTAAACAGGCCAATTAATTATGAAGAAATTGAGTCAGTGATAAACAACCTTCCAAATATCAAAACTCCAGGCCCGGACGGTTTTCCTGGGGAATTCTACCAAACATTCAAAGAAGAAATAATACCTATTCTCCTAAAGCTATTTCAAAAAATAGAAACAGAAGGAAAGCTACCAAACTCATTCTATGAGGTCAATATTACCTTGATCCCCAAACCAGGCAAAGACCCTCTCAAAAAGGAGAATTACAGACCGATTTCCCTAATGAATATGGACGCCAAAATCCTCAACAAGATACTTGCTAATAGAATCCAACAGTTCATTAAAAGGATTATCCACCATGATCAAGTGAGATTCATACCTGGGATGCAAGCGTGGTTCAATATTCGCAAATCAATCAGCGTGATACATCATATCAACAAGAAAAGACTCAGGAACCATATGATCCTCTCAATCGATGCCGAAAAAGCATTTGACAAAATACAGCATCCTTTCCTGATTAAAACCCTTCAGAGTATAGGAATAGAAGGTACATTTCTCAATCCCATAAAATCCATCTATGAAAAGCCTACTGCAAATATTATTCTCAATGGGGAAAAGCTGGAAGCCTTTCCCTTAAGATCAGGAACACGACAAGGATGCCCACTCTCGCCACTATTATTCAACATAGTACTAGAAGTCCTTGCAACAGCAATCAGACAACAAAAAGGGATCAAAGGTATTCAAATCGGCAAAGAAGAAGTCAAAATGTCTCTCTTCGCAGATGACATGATACTCTATATGGAAAACCCAAAAGAAGCCACTCCCAAACTATTAGAAGTTATAGAGCAATTCAGTAACGTGGCGGGATACAAAATCAATGCTCAGAAATCAGTTGCATTTCTGTACACGAATAACGAGACCGAAGAAAGAGAAATTAGGGAATCCATCCCATTTACAATAGCACCAAAAACCATACGTTACCTTGGAATTAACTTAACCAGAGACGTAAAGGACCTTTATTCTAGAAACTATAAATCACTCTTGAAAGACATTGAGGAAGACACAAAAAGATGGAAAAATATTCCATGCTCATGGATCGGAAGAATTAACATAGTTAAAATGTCCATGCTACCCAGAGCAATCTACACTTCCAATGCTATGCCGATCAAAATACCGAGGACATTTTTCAAAGAACTGGAACAAATAGTCCTTAAATTTGTATGGAAACAGAAAAGGCCCCGAATCTCCAAGGAACTGTTGAAAAGGAAAAACAAAGCTGGGGGCATCACAATGCCGGATTTCGAGCTGTACTACAAAGCTGTGATCACAAAGACAGCATGGTACTGGCACAAAAACAGACACATAGACCAATGGAACAGAATACAGAACCCAGAAATGGACCCTCAGCTCTTTGGGCAACTACTCTTTGATAAAGCAGGAAAAAACATCCGGTGGGAAAAAGACAGTCTCTTCAATAAATGGTGCTGGGAAAATTGGACAGCTAAATGCAAAAGAATGAAACTTGACCACTCTCTCACACCATACACAAAAATAAACTCCAAATGGATGAAAGACCTCAATGTGAGACAGGAATCCATAAAAATTCTAGAGGAGAACATAGGCAGCAACCTCTACGACATCGGCCAAAGCAACCTTTTTCATGATACATCCCCAAAGGCAAGAGAAACAAAAGACAAAATGAATTTATGGGACTTCATCAAGATTAAAAGTTTCTGCACAGCCAAGGAAACAGTCAAAAAACTAAGAGGCAGCCCACGGAATGGGAGAAGATATTTGCAAATGACACTACAGATAAAGGACTGGTATCCAAGATCTACAAAGAACTTCTCAAACTCAATACACGAGAAACAAATAAACAAATCAAAAAACGGGCAGAAGATATGAACAGACACTTTTCCAATGAAGACATACAAATGGCTAACAGACACATGAAAAAATGTTCAAAATCATTAGCCATCAAGGAAATTCAAATCAAAACCACACTGAGATACCACCTTATGCCAGTTAGAATGGCAAAAATAGAGAAGGCAAGAAACAACAATTGTTGGAGAGGATGTGGAGAAAGGGGATCCCTCCTACATTGTTGGTGGGAATGCAAGTTGGTACAGCCACTCTGGAAAACCGTGTGGAGGTCCCTTCAAAAGTTAAAAATTGAGCTACCCTATGATCCAGCCATTGCACTACTGGGTGTTTACCCCAAAGATACAGACGTAGTGAAGAGAAGGGCCATATGCACCCCAATGTTCATAGCAGCAATGTCCACAATAGCTAAATCGTGGAAGGAGCCGAGATGCCCTGCAACAGATGACTGGATTAAGAAGTTGTGGTCCATATATACAATGGAATATTACTCAGCAATCAGAAAGAATGAGTTCTCAACATTTGCTACAACATGGACGGCACTGGAGGAGATAATGCTTAGTGAAATAAGTCAAGCAGAGAAAGACAACTATCATATGATTTCTCTCATCTATGGAACATAAGAACTAGAATGATCAGTAGGGGAAGAAAGGGATAAAGAAAGGGGGGGGTAATCAGAAGGGGGAATGAAACATGAGAGACTATGGACTATGAGAAACAAACTGAGGGCTACAGAGGGGAGGGGGTGGGGGAATGGGATAGACCGGTGATGGGTAGTAAGGAGGGCACATATTGCATGATGCACTGGGTGTTATACACAACTAATGAATCATCGAGCCTTACATCGAAAACCGGGGATGTACTGTATGGTGACTAACATAATATAATAAAAAATCATTATTAAAAAAAAAAGATACAGACGTAGTAAAGAGAAGGGCCATATGCACCCCAATGTTCATAGCAGCAAAGTCCACAATAGCTAAATTGTGGAAGGAGCCGAGATGCCCTTCAACACATTACTGGATTAAGAAGTTGTGTTCCATATATACAATGGAATATTACTCAGCTATCAGAAAGAACGAGTTCTCAACATTTGCTACAACATGGACAGCACTGGAGGAGATAATGCTTAGTGAAATAAGTCAAGCAGAGAAAGCAACTATCATATGATTTCTCTCATCTATGGAACATAAGAACTAGAATGATCAGTATGGGAAGAAAGGGATAAAGAAAGGGGGGGTAATCAGAAGGGGGAATGAAACATGAGAGACTATGGACTATGAGAAACAAACTGAGGGCTACAGAGGGGAGGAGGGTGGGGGAATGGGATAGGCCGGTGATGGGTAGTAAGGAGGGCACGTATTGCATGGTGCACTGGGTGTTATACACAACTAATGAATCATCGAGCCTTACATCGGAAACCGGGGATGTACTGTATGGTGACTAACATAATATAATAAAAAATCATTATAAAAAAAAAGTCAGTTTGAAGGTATGCATTACTATTAGATTACTGAAATTATCCTACAACTCCATCTAGACCTGGAGCTTAGAATACTTATTTCACAGGACTCTTGAGAAGATTTAAAAAATATAATATGTGAGAAAATGGCAGGCTTAGTGTCCAATACATTGTAGGTAATCAATAAATTTTAGTTGTCTTCCATCTTATCCTAGAAAAAATATCTATTCAGTTTTGCAGCAAGCATGCACATTTATCTACTCTGGTCCTTGATATCATTATATTTTCTTTATACTTTCAACTTTCAACAACTTTATACTTTATAAAGTATAAATATCTCTATACTTTCAACTTCATTCCAACCCCTAGAATAAATTGCAATAGTAATTATCTTTCATTCTGTCAAGCAGGGACAATGATTCTTTGGGTCTTTCTGGACAATTCCTTACTCCAACTCTCAGTCTCTCAGGGCTGGGGAACCCACACCATTTGGACCAATATGAAAGTAAGTTCTATCCAATTCCAAATGTTATTCCTTCTATGGTATTATAATTACTGTGTGTATAGGAATTGAACAAAGAATTCATCCGTTTTCATTCATTATGAATTATTTACTTGTCTCAAAAGCTAATAACTGAATTATTATCCAGAACCATATATACCTACTATAATTACTTGACAAAATAATTTATGAAGATAAAAACAGTTTAGAAATTTTAGAAGGTAGCCAACTAACTTTTAAAGAAAGCAACAGAAGACAATGTGTTAAGATAGGGGTAGAGAAGGCAAACCCTAGGCTTGTCTCCTCCAATGAACAGAACTAGATAACCATCAAATCACCCTAAATACCCCAGAAATAGGCCTAAAGACTGACAGAACAAACTATACAACTAAAGCTAGAGAAGAGACACATGGAAGGTAGGAGGTGCAGAGATAGATTTTAGGGGAGAAGCAGATTGTAGGTGCAATGGAGAGGAGAGAGCTGTGGTAGCAGAGAAGGGCGAGAAAGAGAGGAGAACACACAGAGACACACACAAGAATGGTTTCCCCAAAGCCATTGGCTTGGAAAAAGAGAGGTGCTGAATTTTATGAGTTCTTGCAACCAAAACAACTCAAAGCCTAGAGTTTTACAGATTAGCAGGATAGAGCCTGGAGGACACTGCACTGATCCTCAAGACAATGAAGGGAAACAACCTAGGGGCAGTTAGCACAGAACCAGTGATCTGAAAAGTTCCTGTGGCACACAAAGGGGATATGATTTGATCTCAGAGCATGATTCTGAGAAGCAGCATTCACAGAGATGCCTCACTGGGAAGAAAGGAGTGGGTTAGTGCCATTTCCCTCCCCTGCCCCTCAGCATAAACATTCCCTCCCCTGCCCCTCAGAATAAGCACAGAGCTGATTGCAGAAAGCAGCAGTGTTGATGACACTGATGGCCTAACATGATTACGATTACCGAACATTTGCAGCAACATGGACTGGACTGGAGGAGATTATGCTAAGTGAAATGAGTCAAGCAGAGAAAGACAATTATCATATGGTTTCACTCATTTATGGAACATAAGTAGGAAGATAGGTAGGAGAAGAAAGGGGAGAAGAAAGAGGGGGTAAACAGAAGGGGGAATGAACCACGAGAGACTATGGACTCTGGGAAACAAACTGAGGGCTTCAGAGGGGAGGGGAGTGGGGGATTGGGATAGAATGGTGATGGGTATTAAGGAGGGCACATATTGCATGGAGCACTGGGTGTTATACACAAATAATGAATCACAGAACACTACATCAAAAACTAAGGATGTACTGTATGGTGACTAACATAACATAATAAAAAATTATTATTAGAAAAAGCAATAGAAAACAGTGAAATCAGTGAAAACATCTGGTTCTTTGAAAAAATTAATAAAATTGATAAACCTCTAGCCAGACTTATTTAAAAGAAAACAGAAAGGACCCAAATAAGTAAAATCATGAATGGGAGAAGAGAGATCAAAACCAACACCACAGAAATACAAACAATTATAAGACAATAATATGAAAAAAATATGCGCCAACAAATCAGACAACCTGGAAGAAATGGATAAATTCCTAGCAGTATACATACAACCAAAACTGAAAATGGAAAAAATAGAAAATGTGAATAGACTGATAACCAACAAAGAAATCGAATGAGTAAACAAAAATATCAAAACAAACAGAAGTCCATGGCCACATGGCTTCAAAGGGGAATACTACCAAACATTTGAAGAAGAGTTAATACCTATTATTCACAAACTATTCCAAAAAAGAGAAAAAGGAAAACTTCCAAATTAATTCTATGACACCAGAATTACCTTCATCCCCAAACCAAAATCACAACGAAAAAGCAGAATTGCAGACCAATATCCCTGATCAAGATGGATGCAAAACTTCTCACCAATATAATAGCTAAGAGGATCCAACAGTCCATTAAAGGGATTATTCACCACGACCAAGTGGGATTTATTCCTCAACTGCAAGCATGGTTCAACATCCACCAAACAATCAATGTGAGACACAATTAATAAAAAAATAAAGGACAAGACCATATGATACTCTCAATAGATGAAGATAAAACATTTGTCAAAATGCTTGATAAAAAGTTTCTTGATAAAAACTCTATTCAATGTAGGGATAGAAGGAACATGCCTCAGTATCATAAAAGACACATCTGAAAAACCCACAATAAATACTATCCTCAATGGAGAAAAAACTGAAAGCTTTTCCCCTAAGGTCAGGAACACGACAGGGATATCCACTCTCACCACTGCTGTTCAACATAGTACTGGAAGTCTTAGCCTCAGCAATCAGACAACAACAGAAACTTTAAAGGGCATCCAAAATGGCAAAGAAGTCAAACTCTCAATCTTCACAGATGACATGATATTTTATCTGGAGAACCCAAAAGACTCCACTCTAAAATTACTAGAACTCATACAGGAATTCAGCAAAATGGCAGAATATAAAATCAATGCACAGAAATCAGTTGCATTTCTATACACTAACAATGAGGCAGAAGAAAAAAAAAATCAAGGAATTGATCCCATTACAATTGCACCAAAAACTATAAGATACCTAGGAATAAAGTGAACCACAGAAGGAAAACATCTGTACTCTAATAACTACAGAATACTTATGAAAGAATTTGAGGAAAGAATTTGAGGAAGACACAAAGAAATGGAAAATCATTCCATGCTCATGGGTTGGAAGAATAAATATTGGTAAAATGTCTATGCTACCAGAACAATCTACATAATCAATACAATCCCTATCAAAATACCACCAACATTTTTCACAAAGCAGGAATAAATAATCCTAAGATTTGTATGGAACTAGAAAAGATCCTGAATAACCAAAAGAATATTGAAAAAGAAAATCAAAGCTGGTGGCATTGCAATGCCAGACTTCAAGCTATATTCCAAAACTGTAATCATCAAGACAGTACAGTACTGACATAAAATCAGACACATAGATCAATAGAACAGAAAAAAGAACCCAGAAATGGTCGCTCAGCTCAATGGTCAACTAAACTTCCACAAAGCAGGAAAGAATATTCAACGGAAAAAAGACAGTGTCTTCAATAAATGGTGCTGGGAAAATTGTACAGCCCCATGTAGAAGAATGAGACTGGACCATTCTCTTACACCATACACAAAGATAAACTCAAAATGGATGAAAGACCTAAATGTGAGATGGAATCCAGCAAAATCCTGAAGCAGATCACAGGGAGAAACCACCTCGACCTCAGCCGCAGCAACTTCTTTCATGACATGTCTCCAAAGGCAAGGAAAACTAAAGCAAAAATAAACTTTTGGGACTTCATCAAGATAAAAATCTTCTGCACAGCAAAGGAAACAGTCAACAAAACTAAAAGGCAACCTACAGAATGGGAGAAGATATTTGCCAATGACATATCAGCCAAAGGGCTAGTATCCAAAATCTATAAAAACTTCTCAAACTCAACACCCAAAGAACAAAAAATCCAGTCAGGAAGTGGGAAGAAGACATGAACAGACACTTCTCCAAAGAAGACATACAAATGGCTAACAGACACATGAAAAAAAAATGTTTAACATCACCAGCCATCAGGGAAATACAAATCAAAACCACACTGAGATACTACCTTACACCAGTTAGAAGGACAAAAATTAACATGACAGGAAACAACAGAATTTGGTGAGGATGTGGAGAAAAGGGAACCCTCTTACAATGTTGGTGTGAATGCAAGCTGGTACACGCACTCTGGAAAATGGTAATGGAGGTTCCTCAAGAAGTTAAAAATAGAGCTACCCTACAATGCAGCAATTGCACTACTAGTTATTTATCCCAAAGAAACAAATGTAGTGATCCAAAGGGGCACTTGCACCCCAATGTTCACAGCAGCAATGTCCATAATAGCTAAACTGTAGAAAGAGCTGAGATGTCCATTGACAGATGAATGGATAAAGAAGATGTGGGGTGTGTGTGTGTGTGTGTGTGTGTGTGTGTGTGTGTGTACACAATGGAATATTACTCAGCCACCAGAAAGGATGAATACTTAATATTTACATCAGTGTGAATGGAGCTGTAGGGTATTATGCTGTGAGAAATAAGTCAATCAGTGAAAGACAATTATATGATTTCACTCATATGTAGAATATAATAAACAGCACAGAGTATCATAGGGGAAGTGAGGGAAAACTGAATGGGAAGTCATTAGAGAGGGAGAAAATCCCTGAGACACTCTTAACTGTAGAAAAAACAAAAAAACAAAACCTGAGCGTTGCTGGAAGAGAGGTGGGTAGAGGATTGGGTAATTGGGTGATGGGCATTAAGGAAGGCACATGATGTGATGAGCACTGTCTGTTATATGCAACTGATGAATCAGTGAACGCTACATCTGAAACAAATGATGTACTATATATTGGCTAATTGAATTTAAAACAAAAAATAAAGTGAAAAAAACAAGTGGCATATACATACAATACAATTTTACTCATTCATGAAAAAGAATGTAACTTTGCCATTTGCAATGACCTGGTTGGAAATAGAGGTGATTACGTTATGTGAAATAAGTCACTGAAAGAAGTACTCTTATCCCATCCATATATGGAATTTAAGAAACAAAACAAATTAACATAGGGGAAGGGAAAGAAGAATGAAATAAGTTGAAAACAGAGAGGGAGACAAAACATAAGAGACTCTTAACTATAGGAAAGAAACTGAGGGTTGCTGGAATGGAGGTGGGTGGGCAGATAGGGTAACGGTGTTCGGCATTAAGAAGGGCACTTGATTTGTTTATTTGTTTCTCGCGTATTGAGTTTGAGAAGCTCTTTGTAGATCTTGGATACGAGAAACAAAAAAACAAATCATAAAATGGGCAGAAGATATGAACAGACACTTTTCCAATGATGACATACAAATGGCTAACAGACACATGAAAAAATGTTCAAAATCATTAGCCATCAGGGAAATTCAAATCAAAACCACACTAAGATACCACCTTACGCCAGTTAGAATGGCAAAAATTGACAAGGCAAGAAACAACAATTGCTGGAGAGGATGTGGAAAAAGGGGATCCCTCCTACATTGTTGGTGGGAATGCAAGTTGGTACAGCCACTCTGGAAAACAGTGTGGAGGTCCCTTAAAAAGTTAAAAATTGAGCTACCCTATGATCCAGCCATTGCACTACTGGGTATTTATCCCAAAGATACAGACGTAGTGAAGAGAAGGGCCATATGCACCCCAATGTTCTTAGCAGCATTGTCCACAATAGCTAAATCTTGGAAGGAACCGAGATGCCCTTCAACAGATGACTGGATTAAGAAGTTGTGGTCCATATATACAATGGAATATTACTCAGCTATCAGAAAGAATGAGTTCTCAACATTTGCTGCAACATGGACGGTACTGGAGGAGATAATGCTAAGTGAAATAAGTCAAGCAGAGAAAGACAATTATCGTATGATTTCTTTCATCTATGGAACATAAGAACTAGGAAGATAGGTAGGTGAAGAAAGGGATAAAGAAAGGGGGTGTAATCAGAAGGGGGAATGAAGCATGAGAGACTATGGACTCTGAGAAACAAACTGAGGGCTTCAGAGCGGAGGGGGTGGGGGAATAGGATGGACTGGTGATGGGTAGTGAGGAGGGCACGTGTTGCATGGTGCACTGGGTGTTATACGCAACTAATGAAGCATCGAGCTTTACATCAGAAACCAGGGATGTACTGTATGGTGACTAACATAATATAATAAAAAAACATGAAAATAAAAAAAAAGATGAGCACTTGAAGTATTGAGTACTGGGTGTTGTATGCAGCTGATGAGTCATTAAATTCTACCACTGATACTAACAACACAATATATTTTAACATAAAAAATAAATTTAAAATATTTTAAAACAATATTAAAAATAGGAATAACTGTGCAGTGGTAGGGAGAGGAGGTATATGAGAACTCCACTTTTTGCACAATTTTTCTGTAATCCTAAAAATGCTGTAAAAATTCTAGTTAAAAAAGAAAGTCCTGCTCTTTGGTATATACTGCTATGAAAATGAAATAACAATCCACAACCTGGGGATAGGAGGGGATATTTGCAGAGCACACATATCTTATAAATGACTTATACCTAGAATACATAAAGAAATCAAAATGCAATAATAAAATACCAAATAGCATTGAAAAATGAAAAAAAGTTATAACACTTTACCAAAGAAGGTATACAAGTGGAAATTAAGAACATGAAAAGATGTTCAACATCACTGGTATTTAGAGAAATATAAGTTAAGCACACAATGAGATGTCACTACTTCCCTGTCAGAATGGCTAAAATAAAAAAAAATTGACATAATCAGAGTTTGACATAGATGAAAAATAACTGGAACCCCCATACCTTGTTGTAAATATGACATAGTTCAGCCACTTTGGAAAACAGTTTGGAAGATTTTTTTAATAAAGTTCAACATACACTTATGATAAAACCTAGCAATCCTACTCTTAGATATTTACCTAAGAAAAATGAAGACATGTGCTCCTACAAAAACCTGTATGGGCATGTTTACAGCAGTGAAGTCCATAATCATCAAAATCTAAAAATAGCCCAAATGTCCCTCCATTGGGGAACAGAGAAACAAATTGGGATACACCATAAAATGAAATAAACTCAGAAATAAAAAGGAAGAATAAATTAAATACATACCACAATGCAAATGAATCTCTAAGTATGATTTGAAGTAAAAGAAGCAAGAACCAAAAGGCTACATTCTGTATGCTTCCATTTATATGACATTCTGAAAAAGACAAAACTGTAGTATGGTAAAACAGGTGGTTGCTAAGGGATAGGGATGAAGGGGTGAGATGAATGCAGTTGCATGAGGAATCCTTTGGTGATGACATAATTAACTGACATCTTGGTTATGGTGGTCATTAAACAATTATATAAGTTTTTCATAATTTATAGAACTATACACCTAAAAAGTGTGAATTTCAGTGTATATAAATTGTACCACAATAAAACAGAAAATTGTTTAGTGCAAAATAAATAAGTGCAATAAATACTGTTTATGTAAGTTTATAAAGGAAAATAAAATGCTATATATGTTTATTATTATGTAAATGAATATACAAAGAAGAATATACATTAAATACATAGGTCTGTGTGCTCAAAAGGAGATTGGGAGGTGGATAAATAAAACAGGAGATGAAGTATAAAAGAGACATGCACAGATATGCACAAAATAAAGGGCAGTGTTTGAATCAATAAGGATGATCAATCCCATTATTCAAACTATGTTCAACTAATATATAAAAAGAGAAAAAGAGACCATAGTCCAAAAACACAAAAAGGAATGGCTATGAATACCAAGTAACTTGATACAGTGTAGGAAAAATATAAGTGCATTCCTATGACCCAACAATTTCACTTCAGGCTATCTACTTTAGGGAAAAACTTAAATATATGCAAAAGGATGCTTCCTGCAGCAGTATTTGAAATTGTAAAAAGTTACAAGCTAAGTGTCCACAATGGGAAACGGAAAAATCAATGTAAAGAAAATTGTATAACAGTTTAAAAATAATTAGGTGAGGGATGCCTGGTTAATCGTCTGCCTTCAGCTTAAGTCTTGATCTAAGCAGGGTCCTGGGATTGAGCCCCACAGGACTCCCTACTCATCGGGGAGTCTGCTTCTCCCATTTCCCTCTGCCCCTCCCCCTCTTGTGCTCTCTCTCTTTCTCTCTCTCAAATAAATGAAATCTTAAAAAAATAATTAGGTGAATTATCTAGGCCAGCATGGGATAAAATAAAGACATATTGCCAAGTGAAAACCAAAATGCAAAACAATGTGCTCAGTATGATCTTATTCATATATTAATTATGAACAAAGTGATATTATACATATTTACAAATACAAATGAATTTAAAAATGCATGATTAAAGGTCTGACAGGATCTGCACCAATTTGTCAAAAGTGACATCCTCTGGGGGAAGTGATTAGAATTATGGGATATCCATCAAGAGGCAACCTGAGCATTACCCTTAATGCTTAAATAATTTTTGCATGTGTGTACTTTTACAATGCTTTGCAACTAAAACTTAATAAAATTTAAACATAAATAATTGCTAACTTTTATTGATACATTTAAATAAAATGTAAAGTTATTACTCAGAAGTAAAGCTATGTTAGATGAACATTGCTTATTAGATTTAAAGTCAATTTTTAACCTGTGACTAGATTGCAAATGTGGTAGGTGGAATTTAAACTCTGCCTCCAGATCTCTCCACCCCCTGGTGTACATGGCCAGTATAATGCCCTTTTTGAATGTGGACAGGTCTGTGGGGAAACCGTCTGTACCTCCTACAGTTAGGTTATAGCACATGGCAAAAGGGAAGGGATATTTTCAGATATTATTTAAGTCCCTAACCAGTTGACTTTAAGTTAATTAGGAGAGATACATTGTAGGTGGGCCTGATCTAGTCAGATGCCCTTTAAAATAGATCTAGAAGTCAGAAACCTAAAGGACCATAGATTCTCCTTCCTGTTGGATTTTTTTGTTGTTGTTTCAAGTTTTTATTTAAATTCTCATTAGTGGGGCACCTGGGTGGCTCAGTCAGTTGAGTGTCTACCTTCGGCTGAGGTCATAATCCCAGAGTGTGGGGATTGAGTCCCACATCCGGCTCCCTGCTCAACAGAGAGTCTGCTTCTCCCTCTACCCCTCCCCCTGGCTCGTGCTCTCTCACTCTCTCAAATAAATAAAATGTTTTTAAAATAAATAAATACATTCTCATTAGTTAACATATACTATAATCTTAGTTTCAGGAGTAGAATTTAGTGTTCCATCACATACATGTAGCACCCAGTGCTCATACGAGTGTCCTATCACCCATTTAGATCCTCCCTGACACAACTCCCCTCCAGCAACACTCAATTTGTTCTCTATAGGTTGAGAGTCCCTTATGGTTTGCCGCCATCCCTTTTTTATTCCCTTACATTCATCTCTTTTGTTTCTTATATTCCACATGAGTTAAATCATACGGTATTTGTCTTTCTCTGACTGACTTATTTCATTTAGCATAATACACTCTAGCTCCATCCATGTTGCTGCAAATGGCAAGATTTCTTTCTTTCTTATGGCTGAATAATATTCCATTATATATATATATATATGTATATATACCACATCTTCCTTATCCATCCATCACCTGATGGACATTTGGACTGTTTCAATAATTTGGCTATTGTTAATAATGCTGCTATCAACCTCAGGGTGAATGTACCCCTTTGAATCAGCATTTTTTACCCTTTGGGTAAGTACCTACTAGTAAAATTGCAGGGTGCTAGGGTAGTTCTATTTTTAACTTTCTGAGAAACCTCCATACTGTTTTCCTGAGTGGCTACATGGGTTTCTTTCCCAATAGTGCAAGAGTTCCCCTTTCTCCAAATCCTTGACAACATCTGTAATTTCTTCTGTTGTTAATTTTAGCCACTCTGACAAGTGTGAGATGGTATCTTATCATAGTTTTGATTTGTAGTTCCCTAATGATGACTGATGTTGAACATCTTTTCATGTGTCTCTTAACCATCTATATGTTTTCTTTGGAAAAATGTCTATTCATGTCTTCTACTCATTACTTCACTGGACTATTATTATTATTGTAATTATTATTATTTTTGGTGTTGAGTATGATAAGTTCTTTATACATTTTGGATACTAACCCTTTATCAGATATGTCACTTGCAAACATCTCCCATTTTGTAGGTTGCCTTTTAGTTTTGTTGTTTCCGTCATTGTCCAGAAGTTTTTATCTTGATAAAGTCCCAATAGTTCATTTTTTCTTTTGTTTCCATTGCCGCCAGAGATGTATCTAATGAGAAGTTGTTACAGCCAAGAACAAAGAGGTTGCTGCCTGGCTTCTCCTCTAGGATTTTGATGGCTTCCTGTCTGACATTTAGGTCTTTCATCCATTTTGGATTTATTTTCGTGTATGATGTAAGAAAGTGGTCCAGTTTCATTCTTCTGCATGTTGCTGCCCAGTTTTCCAAACATCATTTGTTGAACAACATGTGTTTTCGCTATTGGATATTCTTTCCTGATTTGTCAAAGATTAGTTGACCATATAGTTGTGGGTCCAGTTCTGGGTTTTCTATTCTGTTCCACTGATCTGTGTGTCTGTTTTTGTGCCATCTACTATCTTGATGATTACAGCTTTTTAATTTGGCTTGAAGCCCAGAAGTGTGATGCCACCAGGTTTGCTTTTCATTTTCAAGATTCTTTGGCTATTCAGGGACTTTTGTGGTTCCATACAAATTTTAGGATTGTTGGTTCTAGCCCTGTGAAAAATCCTGGTGGTAGTTTGATGGGGATTGCATTAAATGTATAGGTTCCTTTGGGCACTATAGACATATTAAAATTACTTGCTCTTCCAATCGATAATCATGGAATGTTTTTCCATTTCTTTTTTTTTTTAGATTTTATTTATTTATTTACTTACTTATTTATTTGATGGGGAGGAGAGCACAAGGAGGCAGAGTGGCAGGCAGAGTGAGGGGGAGAAGCAGGCTCCCTGCTGAGCAGAGAGCCCAACATGGGGCTCAATTCCAGGACCCTGGGATCATGACCTGAGCCAAACGCAGCTGCTTAACTGACTGAGCCACCAGGTACCCCCGTTTCTCCATTTCTTTGTGTCATCTTCAATTCCTTTCATATGTGTTCTGAAGTTTTCAGAGCACAAATCTTTAACCTCTTTCATTAGGCATATTCCTAGGTAGCTCATGGTTTTTGGTTCAATTGTAAATGGGATCAGTTCCTTGATTTCCCTTTCTGCTGTTTCATTATTGGTTTATACAAATGCAACAAATTTCTGTATGTTGATTTTGTATCCTGGGACTCTGCCGAGTTTGCCTATTAGTTCTAGACATTTGTGTGTGTGTGTGTGTGTGGAATCTTTCAGGCTTTCTATATAGAGTATCATGTCGTCTGCAAAGAGGAAAGTTTGACTTCTTCTTTGCTGATTTTTTAAAAATTATTCATTTATTTTAGAGAGAGAGAGAGCGCATGTGCAGGAAGGGCAAAGGGAGAGGGAGAGAGAATCTCAAGTAGGCTCCACACTGAGTGCAGAGCCCTACACAGGGTTCAATCTCATGGCCCTGAGATCATGACCTGAGCTGAAACAAAGAGTAGGACACTTAACCAACTGCGACACCCACAAGCCCCTTTCTTGCAGATTCTGATGGATTTTATTTCTTTTTGATGTCTGATTGCTGAGGCTAGGACTTCCAGTACTGTGTTAAATAACAATCATAAGAGTGGACATCCATGTTTTTTTCCTGACCATAGAAGTAAAGCTCTCAGTTTTGCCCTGTTGAGGATGATATTAGCGTGGGTCTTTTGTATATGGCCTTTATGATGTATGATGTTAAGGTATGTTCCCTCTATCCCTACTTTGTTGAGGGTTTTTATCAAGAATGGATGTTGTACTTTGTCAAATGCTTTTATTGCCTCTATTGAGAGGATCTTATGGTTTTTATCCCTCCATTTATGAATGTGGTGTATCACATTGATTTGCAAATATTAAACCACCCTGCTGCCCCACTTGATAAATTCTACTTGATCATGGTGAATAATCCTTTTAATGTACTATTGGATTTGATTTGGTAGTATCTTGTTGAGAATATTTGCATCCATGTTCATCAGGGATATTGGCCTGTAATTCTCCTTTTTAGTGGGGTCTTTGGTTTTGGAATCAAAGTAATGATGACCTCATAGAATGAGCTTGGAAGTTTTCCTTCTATTTCTATGTTTTGGAACAGTTTGAGAGGAAAAGTATTATCTCTCCTTTAAAAGTCTGGTAGAATTCCCCTGCAAAGCCATCTGGCCCTGGACTTTTGTTTGTTGGGAGATTATTGATTCTATTTCTTTGCTGGTTATGAGTCTATTCAAATTTTCTATTTCTTCCTGTTTCAGTTTTGGTAGTTTTTATGTTTCAAGGAATTTTTTTCAGATTGCCCAACTTTTGGCATATAATTTTTCATAATATTCTCTTGTAATTGTTTGTATTTCTGTAGTGTTGATTGTGATCTCTCCTCTCATTCACGATTCTATTTATTTGAGTCCTTTATCTCTTTTTTTGATATGTCTGGCTGGGAGTTTATCAATTTTATCAGTTCTTTCAAAGAACCATTTCCTCGTTTCACTGATCTGTTCTACTGTTTTGTTTTGTTTTTTATTTCTCTATCATCGAACTTTGGTGTAATCTTTATTATTTCCTTTCTTCTGCTCGCTTTAGGCTTAATTTGCTCTTCCTTTTCTAGCTCCTTTGGGTGTAGAGTTAAGTTGTGTGTTTGATATTTTTCTTGTTTCCTGAGTTAAGCCTGTATTGCTATATACTTTTCTCTTGTGACTGCTGTTGCTGCATCCCAAAGGTTTTGGCCTGTCATGTTTTCATTTTCATTTGTTTCCATGTAGTTTTCATTTCTTCTTTAATTTCCTGGTTAACCCATTATTTCCTTAGTAGGATATTCTTTAACCTCCATGTATTTGAGGTCTTTCCAAATTTCTTCTTGTAGTTGACTTCCAGTGTCATAGCATTGTGGTCTGAAAATATGGATGTTATGATCTCACACTTTTTGTACTAGTTGAGGGCTGATTTGTGAACCAGTATGCAAGCTATTCCTGCACATACAAATGTTCCATGTACACTTGAAAAGAATGTGTATTCTGCTGCTTTAGGATGAAATGCTTTCATTGTATCTGTTAAGTCCATCTGATCCAGTGTGTCATTCGAAGCCATTGTTTCCTTGTTGACTATCTGCTTAGATGATCTGTGGATTAATGTAAGTGGGGTGTAAAAGTCCCCTACAATTAGTATGTTATTGTCAATGAGTTCTTTTTTGTTTGTTATTAATTGATTTATATATTTGGCTGTTCCCAATTTGGGGGCATAAATATTTACAATTGTTAGATCTTCTTGTTGGATAGACCCCTTAATTATGATATAATGTCCTTCTTCATCTCTTTTTTCAGTCTTTGGTTTAAAACCTAGTTTATCTGATGAGTATGGCTACTCTGGCTTTCTTTCAACTCCATTAGCATGATAAATGGTTCTCCATACCTTCACTTTCATTCTGTAGGTGCTTTTAGGTTTAAAGTCTCTTGTAGGCAGCATGTAGATGAGTTTTGTTTTTCTTATCCATTCTGATACCCTATGTCTTTTGTTTGGAGCATTTAGTCCATTTATATTCAGAATGATTATTGATAGATATGAACTTAGTGCCATTGTGTTAGTTGTAAAGTTGTTGTTTCTGGAGATTTTCTGTGTTCCTTTCTAGTCTTTGTTGGTTTTGGTCTTACTTTCAAATTCAAAGAGTTCCCTTTAATATTTCTTGCAGGGCTGGTTTAGTGGTCATGGACTCCCTTACTTTTTGTTTGTCTGGAAAACTCCTTCAATTCTGAATGTCAGCTTTGTAGGGTTAAGTGTTTTTGGATGCATATTTTTTCCCATTCAGCGTGTTGAATACATCTTGGCACTCTCTTCTGGCCTACCAAGTTTCTGTGAAAAGGGCTCCTGCTAAACTTATCTGTCTTCCCTATTAAGTAAATGATTTTTTTTTCTCTTCCCACTTTTAGGATTTTTTTTCTTATCTCTGTATCTTGCATATTTATTTACATGTCTTGGTGTTGGCTTCCTTTGGTTGATTTTGATGGGAGTTCTCGGTACCTCCTGGATTTGGATTCTGTTTCCTCCCCAAGATTAGGGAAGTATAATTTGCTCAAATAAACCTTCTGTTCCCTTTTCTGTCTCTTCTGCTTCTAGGTATCATATAAGGATGTTATTATACTTTATGGATTAACTGACTTCCCTAAGTCTACATTTGTGATTCAATATTTTTCTTTCCCTCTTCTTTTCAGCTTCATTTTCCCCCACAATTTTACCTTCTATATCACTTATTCATTCCTCTGCTTCTTTAATCCTTGTGGTCATTATATACAGTTGGTTTCATATCTTGGTAGAATTTTAAAATTTTGGCCTGACTAGTTTTTAGATCTCTTATGTCCTTGGTATACTCCCTAGTGTCTTCTATGCTTTTCTCAAGCCCATCTAGTATCCTTTTGATTGTTGATTTAAATTCTGGATCAGGCATATCAGTTATATCTGTTTTGATTAGATCCCTCGTTGTCATCTTTCTTGTTATTTCTTTCGGAATGAATTCCCCTGTCTTGGCATTTTGTCTATATCTCTGTCTTCTCTATGCTAGGAAGCCTGTTATGTTTCCTGCTCCCGAGAATAATGGCTTTATGAAAAATAGGTCATATACTATCCAGGGCCTGGTGCTTCAGGAAGTGTTTCTGGTGTGTGCTGTGTGCACTCTGCTGCTGTGTTTTGGCTGCTCTTTCCCTCAGGTCAGTCCTCTGCAGCATTTCTCCTTGCCTGCATGGGGATTGTTTAGACCATATGTATTGTGTGTAATTTTTTAAATAGTTGTGCTCTGGTCTGCTTGTTAAGATAGGCCTGATCCTATTTCCACTAGAGCTGAAGGTTTTTAGCACTCTATGGTCAGTAGACTTGGTGCTTATGAGGGGTTTCATGCTGGTCTTCCTGGAGAGGGGCCCACTGCTGCTCTGG
Source organism: Ursus americanus (assembly GCF_024610735.1). Classification (NCBI taxonomy): domain Eukaryota; kingdom Metazoa; phylum Chordata; class Mammalia; order Carnivora; family Ursidae; genus Ursus; species Ursus americanus. The sequence goes on from NC_142164.1 coordinate 70,605,365, forward strand.
CACTCAGGCATACTTGCCCTAATGCAGAAGCACTTTCAGAGTGGAAGGATATGGGGCTTGGTGTAAGCAGCTCAAGCCTCCACTGTGGGCAGTGTGCTGCTCACTGAAGTCTGTTCATGCTGATTGACAGGGAAGAAAAATGGCACCAGCTTGCTCCCTCATCCTGCTGTCCAGGGAACCTTCATATAAGAGTGAACAATCTCCCCTCATGTGTCCCATGGATTCCTCAGATGAATGCCTTCACCCTGTGTCCTGTCTGTCTTTCCACCCGGCAACAGAATGCTCCTGTTTAACTCAGGCACATTGGCTGAGTTTCAAAACTCCAAATTGTCAGGACCTGGTGTGGTGTGGACCCATGCTGATGGGTCTGGCAGAGGGTCTTGGCACTCTGGGTTTGGTGCCAGCTTGTCCCATAAGGGTAGTCACACAAATGTGCAGGAGCTTGGAGTTTAGAGTAAAGGGCAGCAAAATGCCAGCATCCATGTTAGCTGCCCTCAACAGGTGCCTCTGCCCCTATGCTAAGGAACAGGGCAGTGAAATCTCACATACCAGCTCTTTTGTACCCTGACAGGCAGTGCCATTTCTTCCAAATGCACCCTAAGAAGTGGAACTGTGTCTCAGTACAGCCTAGGACGTCTTCACACCACACTGTCCATTCCTGGGCTTCTGCCCTCCTCCATAAGAACACCACTTCACCCACTGGCCTCACACCAGCCATGGCATGGACTTCTAAAACTTATCTTAGAGCTCCACTGGTTGTAAAAAATCACCATAATCAGCCCCTCTCATTTTTCCAGTCAATGGTTTGGGGGAAGTGTTTTTCTTGTGCAATCACCTGTGCTCTGCTTTGTCTCTCCCTCTCCTTTCTCCATGATCAGGGCTCCTTCTCCCCTGCAGCATCCATGATTCTTTTCTGCTGCTAAATTTGTGCTAATTTCTTATACAGCAACAGAAAACTAATACAGAACTCCACAGTTATGTGCATTCCTCCTACTAAATTGTAAATGTGGAATTTGTGTTTAGAATGATCTGTGTCTTTTTTTTATAATATTTTTTATTATGTTATGTTAGTCACCATAGAGTACATCCTTGGTTTTTGACGTAGTGTTCCATGATTCATTATTTGCGTATAACACCCAGTGCTCCATGGAATATGTGCCCTCCTTAATACCCATCAACGGCCTATCCCAATCCCCCACTCCCCTTCCCTGTGAAGCCCTCAGTTTATTTCCCAGAGTCCATAGTCTCTCATGGTTCATTCCCCCTTCTGTTTACCCCCTTCATTCTTCCATTCCTTCTCCTACCAATTTTCCTGCTATTTCGTAAGTTCCATAAATGAGAGAAACCATATGATAATTGCCTTTCTCTGCTTGCCTAATTTCACTTAGCATAATCTCCTCCAGTCCCATCCATGTTGCTGCAAATGTTGGGTAATCGTTCTTTCTGATGGCTGAGTAATATTCCATTGTATATATGGACTCCATCTTCTTAATCAGTCTTCTGTCGAAGGGCATCTCAGCTCCTTCCACAATTTCGCTATTGTGGACAATGCTGCTATGAACATTGGGGTGCATATGGCTCTTCTCTTCACTATGTCTGTATCTTTGGGGTAAATACCCAGTAGTGCAATGGCTGGATCATAGGGTAGCTCAATTTTTAACTTTTTAAGGGACCTCCACACTGTTTTCCAAAGTGGCTGTACCAACTTGCATTCCCACCAACAGTGTAAGAGGGATCCCCTTTCTCCACATCCTCTCCAACATTTGTTGTTTCCTGCCTTGTCAATTTTTGCCATTCTAACTGGCATAAGGTAGTATCTCAGTGTGGTTTTGATTTGAATTTCCCTGATGGCTAATGATTTTGAACATTTTTTTCATGTGTCTCTTAGTCATTTGTATGTCTTCATTGGAAAAGTGCCTGTTCATATCTTCTGCCCATTTTTTGATACTCTATATGGAAAACCCAAAAGACGTCACCCCTAAACTACTAGAATTTATAGAGCAATTCAGTAATGCAGTGGGATACAAAATCAATGCTCAGAAATCAGTTGCATTTCTATACATGAACAATGAGACTGAAGAAAGAGAAATTAGGGAATGCATCCCATTTACAATAGCACCAAAAATCATATGTTATCTTGGAATTAACTTAACCAGAGACGTAAAGGATCTACATTCTACAAACTTCAGATCACTCTTGGAAGACATTGAAGAAGACACAAAAAGATGGAAAAATATTCCATGCTCATGGATCAGAAGAATAAACATAGTTAAAATGTCTATGCTACCCAGAGCAATCTACACTTTCAATGCCATCCTGATCAAAATACTGATGACATTTTTCAAAGAACTGGAACAAACAGCCCTTAAATTTGTGTGGAACCAGAAAAGGCCCCAAATCACCAAGGAATTGTTGAAAAGGAAAAACAAAGCTGGGGGCATCATGTTGCCAGATTTCAAGCTATACTACAAAGCTGTGATCACAAAGACAGCATGGTACTGGCACAAAGACAGACACATAGACCAATGGAACAGAGTAGAGAACCCAGAAATGGACCCTCAGCTCTACGGGCAACTAATCTTTGAAAAAGTGGGAAAAAAACATCCAGTGGAAAAAAGACAGTCTCTTCAATAAATGGTGCTGGGAAAATTGGGCAGCTATATGCAAAAGAATGAAACTTGACAACTCTCTCACACCATACTCAAACTCCAAATGGATGAAAGACCTCGATGTGAGACAGAAATCCATCAAAATCCTAGAGGAGAACATAGGCTGTAACCTCTTTGACAGCGGCCACAGCAAATTCTTTCATGACACATCTCCAAAGGCAAGAGAAACAAAAGATAAAATGAACTTGCGGGACTTCATCAAGATAAAAAGCTTCTGCACAGCCAAGGAAACAGTCAAAAAAATGAAGAGGCAGCCCACGGAATGGGAGAAGATATTTGCAAATGACACTACAGGTAAAAGACTGGTATCCGAGATCTACAAAGAGCTTCTCAAACTCAATACACGAGAAACAAATAATCAAATCATAGAATGATCTGTGTCTTATTCATCTTTTATTTCCAGCATTTAGTATCATCCTGATAAAATGTACTTAGTAAATATTTGCTAAATAAATATTTATTCTTATGTACTAAATTAAGTAATTTAGAACTGAAGTTTAGGGACACCTGGGTGGCTCACTTGACTGAGCGTCTGCCTTCAGCTTGAGTCATGATCCCAGGGTTCTGGGATCAGGTCCCATACCGGCCTTCTTGCTCAGCAAGGAACCTGCTTCTCCTTCTGCCTGCCACTCCCCCTGCTTGTGCTCTTTCTCTCTGATAAATAAATAATTAAATAAATCTATATTTCAAAAAATAAATAAAACTTTATATATGTTTGTATATGTTTACATATTTCTGATCTATTTAACCTCTCCAATACAGAAATTTTTAGGAAATTAATAAAGTGTGTGTACTTATTAATCCTAAAGTATTATTTAGGGACAGCATCTGGTTTGTGTCAAGCATGTTAGACTAGGACTTAGGAGACTTATATTTTAGTTCCAGATCTGAAATAAATAGCTGTATTACCAAGGAAATGACTTTTCTAGCTATGTGACTTCTTTGGTCTTCAGCTTTCTCATTTGTAATAGACAAAGTCAGACTGGGAGATCTCAAAGTCCCTAACAGTCAGTGATTTTAAGTAGTTTTAAGTTTAAGCCACTCAGTCTTTCAATTAAACAAGAAATGTCAGAAAAACTGCTTTCCCTTTTATTGGTGTTTGTGAGATTGGCATGAAATTAGATCATAAATATGAAAATTCTACAAAAGGGGAAACTACTGTTATGGCAATCCTACAATTACAGAAAACATATTTATGAGATGACAGAAAGTTGAAAGCAACATTTTTATAAAGCCAGTATTTTTAAACATACATATATACATACATACAGTGAAGGAGAATGCCAAGTATATTCAGGACAGTCCACTGAATAATTCCTGAAACTAGCACAATTTGTATTCATAAACTTTTTTGATTTTTTAATCAAAAGGCATTGAAAAACTCATTCCACAGATTCAAATCTGAACTCAAGCTTCCAAACACAGGCTCATGCTGTCAAATTAGAAGTTTGGTTCTGTTGTATTATTATTATAATTTCAATAACCAAGGATATATATACCTTGGTAACATTACAGCTGAAGCTTCCTGATACACTCTGCTTAGCAACCAGGCCTTCCTGCCTAAACACCTCTTTTCAGGAGAATCACGACTGAATGACGGGACAAAAAACAATTCAAGACAGCAAGTGTTGAAAGTATCTGTATTTTGTTTAAAAAGGCAATAAAGGTTTTAACTCATAAAAGAGAACATATAGAATACCAAACAAGTTATTTGTAAACTTGGGATAATTTTATAAGTAGGTTAAAAAGAGTTATTCTATTATTTATAAAAGTCCTTATTTTTTAGTTTATTTTATTTATTTTTAAAAGTATTTCAGCTATTATGACTACATTGAACAAATTTATCTTATTTTGATATTGAAAACACCTCACTATTATACTAAAGACTCAATTATGCACTGGTACTGATTATTTTTGAAAAATTCAACCTTTCAACTGGTAAATAACAAAAATTCAATTAGTAAATTTAAAAGATCTAATTGTTCTTATTAATCATTTCATGAATTGGGCAACATCCCATCTAGCAAGTAGAGAGGAGCTCCAAAGGACTACAGAAAAGGAATGGATTTTAATGGTAGAGGGGGAGTGGGAAAAAGGAAACTTTTAGCAAAGAATCCATTGTTTTAGGCAAGTTTGCCCTCCTAATGGAAACAGATGGGGTCTATCAGTAAATTTCCTAGTGCTAACCAGGAAATTCCTGTGTTGATGGGTTAAAGATTACTTTTCTAGGGGGTTGAAACTGAAGTTGGGTTAGGTATTAAATCTTAGTTTACTGACTTGGGGCGTTAACCTAATTGATGCCATTTTGGTCCTGTGGTTTTCTTTTTAACAATTCCCCTTTTTTGATGAGACTCTCAACTTCACTGAGAGGTGTGATAATCTAAGACATTAGCACCACTCTCAGCTACTGCTCCATAGTTCTCAAGGCTTTTGTTGATCCTTTGTGTGCTATTCATATTTCATGGTGTTTTTGCTCAATGTGTGTGACAATCACATATTATGACTTTAGGTTCAGAATTTTAAGTCAGTTGTCTTCTTTGTTCCTCTTTTAATGTTCCAATCTTAGGGAGGTCCTTTGCTTGTTGGTTAGCTGCTGCAAACATACCCTTAAAGCTTTTGAGAGAATATAAAGCACTAGGGGGGTTATTATGATTGCTATAAGCAGAATAACTCCCAATCTTTGGAGTGCAGTTTGAAACCAATGTCACCAAGACCTGAACCAATCGAATACATCAAAGAAAGACCCCACTGAAGGAATCACTCTTTTAAGGCAAGTAGCTTGCTTAGTTATCTCATGTAATAGAATTTCCACTTCCCCAAAAGTGTTAATCCAGGTGCAGCAAGTGGTGTTGTCTACAGTAGATACCTTCTTGTTTAGCTAAAAGATAATCAAGGGCTATTCTATTATCAAGAATAACTGCCCAGAGTGAGAATCTTGGGGGCAGTTATTGCTTTAGCAGCAGCTTCTGAAACAGTTCTAAGAATTAAGGTAAATTTCTGGATGCCTGGGTGGCACAGCTGGTTAAGTGTCTGACTCTTGGTTTCAGCTCAGGTTATGATCTCAGGGTCATGAGATCAAGCCCCACATTGGGCTCCACACTCAGTGTGGAGTCTGCTTGGGTTTCTCTCTCCCTCTCTGATTCTTCTCCCTGTGTAAGTGCTCTTTCTCTCTGTTGCTCTAATAAATAAATAAATATTTTCAAAAAATAATTAAAGTAAATTTCTTGATCATAGCCTCATTTGCATTTAACCCTACCCAGACAAGTAGTGACCTTCCAAAAGGAGTGAATCCTGAATCATGAAAGCCTCCTGGGGGGTTCTTTCTGACACGACAATGCCAATTTAGGGAATTTGACCAATGAGATGTCTTATTTTGCTTGTGAAACAGTAGGGATGTGGTAAGATTTTCTCTTAGCCTGAAATAAAAGGTCACTAAATTCCAAAGGTTACCCTTCTTAGCTATGATCCTAGAGATAGAGATGAAGGCATTACCTTTCTAGGTCAATGCCAGAGTAAAGGTAAGGAAAAGAAGGAGTGGCTTTCATGTTTAGTTAAAGTATGAAGTCTTGATCCATTATCTTGGGTGGAAGCAGTCTACCTTGACACCAGCTACTTCTACTTCTTTCTTGTCAACTTTGTTCAGAGTTTTCCAGCAGAACACAAGGCCAGGTGTCAAGTAGAGACTTTTTTGTTTGTTTGTTTGTTTTATTTTTGGTGTGTGATGTATACACAAGGCTCAATACCTTTTAGTTTGTGTCAGAAATAGTCATCAGGACCACCCAGTAAGGTTCCTTTCAATGGGACTTGAGGGTTGTCTTCTGCTGGTAATGTTTCCAGAATATATAAACATGAGGCTCTAAACTGTGACCTAATCATGAGGCTCTAAATTGGGTCCTATGAACTGAGATCTAGTAAGTCTTCTTTAACCTATTGATGACAGGCTTGAGTATAAGATATTAAACACTTACAGTAGATGGTCATAGTAGCATGAGACAATAAGGGATCAAACAGAAGTTTGTATACTGATAACATTTCAGAAATTTGTATGGTTTTTGTTAAGGCTTGCATGATTTTCCCAGGGAAGTGGGAGCCTCAATCACCAGAGATTATAGAAGGTATATTTCAAGTGGGAAATATATTTTTAACCAGTTTTTTTTCCCATTGTGAGGGCATCAACTTTGTGCTGGGGAAAGGCTTCAACCCATCTGGAAAACATGCAAACAAAAACAAGTGCATATTGCTAGCCCTTACTAGATGGCAATTGAAGGAAGTCCAGCTGCAGGTGTTTAAGTGTCCAGAGAGAGAAAATCTGAGGCCTCTAGGAAAAAACAGTTTCTCCAGGATTAGGGACCTAACAAGTCAGACATTGTTGGTTTTTGCAATATTACAGAAGTCTCTGTACCCATGTATATTTATAATCCGAGTCATCTTAAATGCCATATGGTGGGTGAAGGAACATAAAAGACACAAAATGTGTTTTATCAGAAAGCTAAGAAGAACCAAGTGGTTGTCTTGGGTTTCCCATAACCCAGACTGTACATTGAATTTGCAACCATTATTGACCTATATTAATTTCTCTGATTCAGGAGCAGACTATTGCCATGTTACAATGACATCAGGATGGCAAAAGTTTGGCAATCAGGGGCCATTTTTTTTTAAGCAGAATGGATTTTATTCACATGTGTCACAATCTTACAAAGAAAACATAAAGAAAACTTAGTATTACTTCTTGTTTGACAATGCTTCCCATGTAATTTAACATATCAAATTAATCTAATTAGTTTAACAAATCTTTTGGAACATTCCAGGTAAAAAGATTTAAGCAGATCAAAATTCTAGAAAAACCTTTTGTCTTATTAACAGACAGAAAAGCAAATTCTAGTTTTGTACCAGGTTTTTTTTTTTTAAGATTTTATTTATTTATTTGACGGAGACAGCCAGCGAGAGAGGGAACACAAGCAGGGGGAGTGGGAGAGGAAGAAGCAGGCTCCCAGCGGAGAAGCCTGATGTGGGCCTGGATCCCAGAATGCCGGGATCATGCCCTTAGCTGAAGGCAGACGCTTAATGACTGCGCCACCCAGGCGCCCCTGTACCAGGTTATTTTTGACATTAGCATTTGTGTATTCCAATCTTAGTCCTTGACCACACATAACATTTCTTTTTAAAGATTATTTTTTCACAAACCTCTTAAAACATTTTTTTTCACATTTAGATTTTGTCCTGAGTATTCCCTCTTTAAAGAACCAGCCTCACTTTAGGATAAAATAACTTTTTTCCCCCCTCGACAAAAATGTATTTTCATTCCTCATATTTTTTTTAAACCAAAAACACACATCTTACTTTCCTCATATAGAGAGTTGTTTCCCTAATGTTTTTAACTTTTAGAAACCTTAATTTCTAGTGAAAGCTAATAAGTAAGCAATTGTGAATTGTCTGTTGCACCAGTATTCCTTAGGTTGGAAATTAATGAATATATTTTATAACTTTGAGAAATGTACTTTTTCAAAGTAAAATCTTTAGTCAAGCACAAAACTTGTTTACTAACAGACCCAAATTTATCTTGAGTTTCTCTGTAATAAAGAAGCCTAAAGTAGATTGATCTATGTTCAGTAGTTACTGTATCATTATTTTATTTGGAATGATCTAGATATTTAATGAATTTAACTAGATTTGTCAGTTAACCTAACTCAGCAAAATTTTAAGGTTTCAGGTTATCAAAAATATTTGGGAGACTATCTAAAAGTTTACCTAAATTAAATATATATATATATATATATATATATATATATATATATATATATATATATTACACCTAATTAATTTGCTTATTTTTAACAGTTATGCTTTGATTAATCAAAAAAACTTCATGAGACATTAAATTCAGTCATTTTCCTGAGCCAGATTTTTAAAAAATCATTTTGTAACAGAGATTAGATCAACTTACCTGACTTTTAGTATACCCATGAGAGAACAGAAGGCAAGCTGAGGACAAAGCAGAAACTGACACCCTGCAACCCCCCCCCCCATGGGATGTATGTGACATTCCTCAGGCACTCCTGGCTGCCCTAAAGGACAAAGAAATAGTTAACCTATAGAGACCACAATCCTGCAAGACTTAAGTCTCCCTCAGTTTACAAATGTCTTAGCAGTTTACAAGAAGGAAACATTTCTATCAACAACCTAGCTTCCAGAAGGGAATGTAGATACAATTACATGTCCTTATAATCTGCAGCCTCCAGGAAGATCCCAACCATCTTAATGTTAATGCCTTGCTAGAGGGAAAAACAACCTTAACCTGACAATGGCAAGGCCTCAGGTATCCCATGAATCTTCTTTAACATATGAAAGTATTTTCTCAACCTCCCTTTTCCCTTACCTCCCCCAACCCCATGGTATATAATCAGCCACCCCTAACAACCTGGGGACAGCAACTCTTTTTGCCCAGGGGTCCTGTCCCCACCACCATTTTGCACCAAGATGTCTCAAGAATTCTTTCTTGGTCGTTGGCTCCGGACTCCACCCCACTGAACCTCACGTATATTCTGCATTCTCATCATATGGCACCCGAACATGGGGCTTTGAGTCTTTACATCCCGACTCTGACCTTTGGTGCAAAATTGGTGAGTACTTTTCTCCTCTTCCTTTACTCTCCTTTCTGGGGCTCTTCAATGAGTATGGTCTTATTGGAACACTTTCATGTCAACTGCTCAGGCCGCAATCCTCTAGCCCATGGCTACTCTATGGGGAGGAAAAAGCCTGCCTTTTGGCTAGAAGTTAGTACACTGGCCCAGATGGTAATAAGACCCAGAAACTTGATGCCCTCTCTTTATTGCTGTCCTTTTACAAAGTCTTCTGTCTTGGGCAAGGAACAGCCACCTAAGCAACTAGCACGGCTGCCAATCTTAAGACTCCCTTGTGAGGTTTCCTCCTGATTGATCTAATGTGATCTCCTCCACATCTCTGGTCTAGCTGCTTCTGGCCGTGGGACCTCCACTCGGAGCCAGCCAAAACCAGTACCTGATGGAAATACAACCCAACCAGGGAACGTTTCCTAAGAAAGTTGGCAGTAAGGACCACATGTGTTAGAATGTCGCTTAGAACATGATGGATTTCTATCTTTACTGTTTTCCATCAGTGTCCTCTACTAACTCTTAAACTACAAAATTTGGTAATTTTCTCTTGTAAAACTTTTCTAGTGTTCTCCATGGGTTAAAAGCAGCTGGTTCTTCACCTTCAAGGCAGGCATGACCTTCATGGCATGACCTTCAAGGCATGGTATTTCAGTCCATACACTGGTACCCATCGTAGTCTAGAATGCAGTGGGGAAGCGGGGTGAGGGCAGGCCTCCATCCTACAGGGGCCTTTAATGGCTTCGGTGATCACAGCAATTTTGTCAAGGGACACCTTGGATTGCTTTGACACCAGGAACTTCTGACATATCCTGCACATGGGACACCACCCAGGACTCAGGAGGGGATTTTCTTTGGTAATGGACCCTCTCTAGCACCCTCTCTATCATGGGAGGGAGCTCCTTCAGTTCCCAAGGATTCTCCCTTGGTATGCTTTTTAACCCACTGGAAACAAATTCGGATTGCAAAATTTAAGGAAGTACTGATCTCCTGTAAAACTGTCCTGCAGTGGGATCTGTCAGTTAGATCTCTTCTGTAAGGAACAAGGGAAATGAACCTAGGGTACCTTCATTGCTTGTACCTAGGCCTTCATTGCTCTACACCAGGACCCTGACCTAAGGGTCTCTTGCAGAATGTGTTTGCCCAAATGCGTCAGCTAGTAAACTCTCTCCTGACATATTGGATGATAATTCTCTAAACAGGCCTCCTCCGAGTAAACCCAGGTTGCTGGAGGAAACACAGGCCATCCCACACAAAGGGGACTCTTGACTCTCTTCTTTCTCACTGTTCCTTCTAACAGATGTGGAGGCTTCTCCCTCACTCATTTCCCAGGTTAATGGCTATAACTGGAGCCATCTGTGGTTAGTCTACTTCAGGATGGGGACTTTAAGGAATATTCCCAAGTAGCTGCCAAAACTCTCTTTGTTTTGGGGAAATTCCCTGTCTTCTCTGGCCAGACATGGACTCCCTATTCCCCCTTGTTGGTGGGAAAACATGGCTTCTGCTCCTGTTGGAGCTGATGAGCTCGAAAACCGGGAACCCTTTCTCTGCCTTTTGGCAGCACTCTGCCTCTACTGTCTCCCCCTCTTCCTTCCTTCTGCACCACCTGGGGTGCAGCTGCATAACTGGCCTCTGTACCATCCTTGGTGCCTCCTGCGCCATGGCTCTTCCTCCTCCCCTCACCATCAAGGAGTGAAGAAGAAGACCCCCTGGACTTAACCACCCACTCCAGTATTTCCCCACCAGTGTCTCAGGTAAAAACTGACAATGGGGTGGGCCCAGGTGGAACATAAGTCATTGTTTAAACTAAGTCAAGTTTGTTCATTTAATTAACATAGACACGTTTTTCAAGCTTTCAGCACTAAACGTTAAAATTATTCTATCGAAGTTTACTAAAGGTCAAACAAACTTGTGTTATCTCTGTTGCAAGTTGTTAGTAAAATGATGACTAAAATGATGGTTAATCAAAGTTTTCATGGGTAATTGTTAAAATGGCTTTTGAAGTCTTTGGTAACCTGAATCTTTAAAGTTTTGCTTGGATGAATTTATTGGACATTTAGTTCTTTTTCCAAGTAGGATAAAGTGCTAAAACATTGAGTACTGGATGTAGGTTTGTGCTTTTGAATTCTTTTTGCGAAGAAACTTAAGGATATTTAAATCTGTTGGTAAACATGTTTTGTGCTTAACTGATTCATAAATTTGCCATCTAAAGAATTCTGGTGTAACAGTGCAATTGGTTACTACTTAGTTTTCACTGGAGACTAAGGTTTCTAAAAAAAGAAAAAGAAAAACTGTACTAAATGTAATGAAGGCTGATGGAAATAAGGGAAGTAACTCTGTATGTAGAAAAGTAGGAGATATGTAAGGAGGATACGGAATGCATTTTTTGTTAAAGGTAAAAGAAGGTAATTTTGTCCTAAGTAAGATGGTTGTGTGGGATAAAATCTGAATGCAAAAGAAAGTTGTAGAAGGAAAATCTTTAGAAAGAAACTTTAGGTGTGGGCAAGATGGGTTAACATTGAAATGAATGGATTTTTAAAGTACAGTGGTATAAAATATATGTCTAATTTCTCTCTGTTAAAAGACAAAGGTTTCTTGAACTGTTCCTCTGCTCTGGATAAGAAAATGTAAACAGTTTTTCTCTTTGTCCAGAAAACAAAGTTTCTATGTTTAGTCATCATCAGGTCTTTGATCACTTAGTTAAAACTTCTCAATAGTAAAGGAGCTAGGTTTTGCTAACAACTATAGAATCCTACTTATTTGCCTTTCATATCTCTTATTGTCACCTTGGTTAAATAAAAATAGTTTTGTAATGATCTGTAATCCTATTCAGGCATGTGCTGTAATTTTAAGGTTTTAACAAACCTTACCAATATTTAAATTGTAAATGAAGTCTCTTTAACTCAATAGGCCTTTTTCTTTGGTATGCTAAGTTACTCTGGAAGTACTGTTAAACAAATTATAAGCCTTAGGTTACATTTTGGTAAATAGTGTAATTATTCTAGAGATAAATATGCAATTCCTAAAGTTTTAATGTTTTAATATAAGGTCGTCATCACTCTATTCTGGCTATTGAAGTGTTATGTGTTACAGAAATAACCTGATTTCCTTGCCAGCTATATTGTAAACTCTCAATCTCATCATATCTCTAACCATGTCCATTCTGGGTTTTCGTCATTTATAATTGTTCTCATTCTCTTGTAAAATGGACTTTTAGGACAGATACAGGTATTCGATATCTTTATACAATCCTAAAACTGAAATGGGTAAGAATTTCCAGAACTAACTAAAGCTGCATTCAAACTAAACAAGAATTAGTAACATGGGACTAAACTAAAAGATTACAGTGTTGTGACTCCTGTTTAAAACATTACTGGTTCTCTAATGTTGCTCTTCAAGATTGAGGAAACTCTCTAGTAAGACATCAGTGATATACAGAAATAATAATAAAGCAAATTAAAGCATTTAACTTTCTCTCTACCTGAACCCTCTGAAATTAAAAAGGTCTCAGTAAGTATTCTTTCTTCCATGGCAATCATAATCATTTGCGTAAGTTCAGTAAGAATCTGTCCTCCTTGTAACAGGACACCACTGGAAACATTGGTTATTTTACCAAGGCTTTGATGGAATGTCATGTTTGAGAGACATGCATAGACTCAGATATGACAAAACAGCTTTAAGGAACTAAGGTTGACTTTATGAAACCTGGAGCCATAAAGCCCCCTGGAAATGGCCTGATACCTTGCTTACAGAGTTCCCAGCAGCTTCACCAGGTGAGTAAAAAATGTCACTTCCTGGCAGGTGAAGGGAACTCAGGATACTTTGGTGACCTCGTGAAGAGGAATCTGCCCAAATCTACAGGTATCACAGGCACGTCTGATGACAAGTACTTGGCTTGGCTTCTGGCCTGGAGAGGCTACTAAAAGTTCAACCTAGAGATTCCTTTAAAAAGTTCCAGCAAAGCAGATTCTAAGAGATCTATAGGATCAATCACTATTCTTGCTGAGCTTATGTAAATAATTATGCTAAGTTGGTTAAAATTGGACTTGTTTTGCAAAAAAAAATTAGTCCTGATTTGGCTATCTTTGGAAATGAGGGTTATTTTAGAGAGAAAAATTATGTTTAAGTAACCCACCTTTGTGGATGTTAAATTCTAGATCTGATTGTCCTTAAATGTTTGCTTAAGCTAGACAACTTGAGGTAAACTTAAGAGAAACTTAAGAGAAATAGCTTTTTTTCTATTACTATACAATAGCTCATGTATAAATAATCTTCATGCTTTTTATTCTATGGAGCTAATACCAGGACCCATGGGCATATATTTAATTATTTGAACAACGAGGAAATGGGATAGATTCCCCAACAATTGTATAAATATCACCTTGACCAATTCTATGTGGCTGGGATGATGAAATCACTCCCTAAAAGCCCCAGTCCCTAGGGTTAACTATGGGCTTGTGGAAATAATGGACGACCCCACTTTCCTTGTGATTGGACTGGATGATAACTTGGGGATGCCCTTATCTCTTGACAAGTCTTCCCCCACTTGCCAGTGATTTCTTGTTAAGATACTAAGGCTAGACCTCGAACAAAGAGGGCTTCTTAATGGTTTCATTCTGCATAGTTATATTTATCCTAGAAGCCACCTCTATGGATATACAATTATAAGGAGAGGCTTTAGCCAAGCATACAACAAACCTCCTGGTAAAAGGAGCCTCAAAGCTCACTCTGTGACAGTCTGTCTGTAATGACTTCATGTCCAGTCCAAGACGAAAAGCAGCCAATGGGTGATGGGAAGCCGACTTATTAAATACCAAGTTATGCTTATAAGTACGCCTGAAATAATACTTGAAACCTGTCAGACTTTAAACCCAGCAACCCTTAAGCCCATTGTACTTCTATAGAGCATAACTGTTCAGAGGTTATTGATCTTGTCTATTCTAGTTGACCAGATTTAAGATGTCCCTATTGAAAATACAGAGGACAATTGGTTCACCAATGGTAATAGTTTCATGGAAAAGAGGAGTTAGAAAAACTGGGTATGCTATAGTCAAGTCTAACTCAAGAATGTTGAGGGCAAAGCCCTGTCAGCAAATATGTCTGCCCCCAAAGCAGAACTAATAGTGCCCACCTGTGCTTTGCAATTGGCAAAAGCCTTAAAAATATTTATACTGACTTCAAATATATTTTCCTGGTCTTCCATGCTCACAGCGCAATTTGGAAGAAAAGGGGGTATTTATCAAGCCATAACTCCCCAATCAAATATGGGCCTGAAATTACTGCACATTCAAAGAATGGCCCTCCAAAACCAAGTAGCCCTTGAAACCCTGACTGCAGCTCAGGGAGGCCCAGTATTATATGACTGGCTCCTGGCTGGGACCCAATGACTATGCAGCTCTAACCTGTAGCCATGGCTTCCCCCAAGCTGGATAGGCCACTGTACCCTGGGTTTTGCCTGGATGCAGGATGCATTATTAAAACCATTACCAACCTTCCAAATTTAAAACCATGGTGAACATGTTTTGTGTTACATTGGTATGACCACCTAGCATCTATCTTTGTTACCTCATTGAGACTGGAGAATGGTGTTTGGCACATGGAAACTCTTAAGTACATGGTCAAAGCCCTAAATGACGCTCCATTAAATGCTAGGATAATACAAATATGTAAAACAGCTTTACAAAACAGAATGACATTAGATGTTTTTAACTGCTATACAAGGTGAAATGTGTGCTAGTGATGAGGGAACATAAGGCAAGCTGAAGACAAAGCAGAAGCTGACACCCTGCAACCCCCCCCCCACGGGATGTATGTGACATTCCTCAGGCACTCCTGGCTGCCCTAAAGGACAAAGAAACAGTCCTTACTACCTACAGCCCATTGAGGAGTCCTTGAAACAGGCACAGTGACATTCCTCCAGGAATTCAGCTGCCTTGATGTTAATACTTTGCTGGGGGCAAAAGGCAGTCCTAGCCTGACCCCCTCCCCTCCACCAAGATCCTGTAAGTCTACTTTAACATATAAAAATTCCTTTGGAAACTTCCTTTATCTCTAACCCCCCAAGGTACGTATTGGCAATCATCCCCCAAGCATATGGCCCACCGATATATATCTGAAGGGTCTCATGACTCAGGTTTTATTAGACAGTAATAAATGACCTTTTCCCAATAACAGCTAGCCCCCTCAAGGTCCTGGAAACCTTGCTTCCAAAATTCCTTAGAGACTTACGCTATCCCTAACCCCCTCCCAACTTGAGGGTATATAATGGGCCATTACTTACAACCCGGGGCAGCAGCTCTTTCTGCCCACGGGTCCTGTCCCCCTGCTTTAACAAACCACCATTTTGCACCAAAGACGCCTCAAGAATTCTTTCTTGGTCGTCGGCTCCGAACTCCACCCCACTGAACCTCACCTGTACCTCATCACTAGCATAAAAACAG
The DNA here is from genome assembly GCF_024610735.1 of Ursus americanus. Taxonomy (NCBI): domain Eukaryota; kingdom Metazoa; phylum Chordata; class Mammalia; order Carnivora; family Ursidae; genus Ursus; species Ursus americanus. The sequence continues at coordinate 70,621,103 of NC_142164.1, forward strand.
AATACTGTGTATACAGTCCGGATTACCACCAAAATACTTCTGGGTTTCTACCTGACATGAATGCTCAAATTGGTGCTTTAAATGATCTCTTTCCTCTAGTAATTGCTCTAAACTCCTAGACTAGAGGAAAATTATCAAAGGTCTTTTACTCAGACTTCTCTTTCTGGTTACAATATTAACCTTGTTTTGTCATTTCTGGTATCTCCCTTCCTAGTGCCAACACTCCTTCACTGCCATAACTTCCAGCTAACAGATAATCCCTTCTACTCAAGGAGATTCATCTATGTTGTCCCTGTTGGATTCAGCTGCCTCCCCTTTTGTAACTCCCCTATACATTCCCCAACTGAACAATACTGACCCATAGGTAGGGACATCTCTACGCCCCTATCCAGCAGGAAGACTTTACAGAAGATGAGACCTTCCACCCTCAACAACCTTAAAGATTTAAGGGTCAAAATTGTTCAGGGGGGAAATGATGAGGGAACAGAAGGTAAGCTGAGGACAAAGCAGAAACTGACACCCTGCAACGCCCCCTCACCACCATGGGATGCCCATGACATTCCTCAGGCACTCCTGGCTGCCCTAAAGGACAAAGAAATAGTTAACCTATAGAGACCACAATCCTGCAAGACTTAAGTCTCCCTCAGTTTACAAATGTCTTAGCAGTTTACAAGAAGGAAACATTTCTATCAACAACCTAGCTTCCAGAAGGGAATGTAGATACAATTACATGTCCTTATAATCTGCAGCCTCCAGGAAGATCCCAACCATCTTAATGTTAATGCCTTGCTAGAGGGAAAAACAACCTTAACCTGACAATGGCAAGGCCTCAGGTATCCCATGAATCTTCTTTAACATATGAAAGTATTTTCTCAACCTCCCTTTTCCCTTACCTCCCCCAACCCCATGGTATATAATCAGCCACCCCTAACAACCTGGGGACAGCAGCTCTTTTTGCCCAGGGGTCCTGTCCCCATGCTTTAATAAACCACCATTTTGCGCCAAAGATGTCTCAAGAATTCTTTCTTGGTCGTTGGCTCCAGACTCCACCCCCTGAACCTCACGTATATTCCGCAACCTCATCACCCAGGCAGAAGAAAAGTTTTCATTTTAATGCTGATAACTCTAAAGACATATCTGTTTTTATTAAACCAATAAATGTTTTTCCTTAGCACATGAACTTGAAAAAAATTGTTAACTTTTATCTTTCTAAGAGTTTTAGAACGTCCAATCTTTAAAAGTGCTTTCCTTTAAGCCAACTAAATAATGTTCTTTGACAAATTAGCTTTAGCAATACCATCTGGAGGTAAAAAAAAAACAACACCTCACGTTTACAACATAGACCTATATGTACAACATTTTATATATACACACATATGCAAAGACAGAGGTAAAGACCTTATATTTACTAATATTTGTAATGAAGATTTTTAAGATTTATATTTGTCCCTGGAATTCATATCAGGAGACTATTAGAGTTTGGGCACAAGAAGTCTTTCAGCAGTTTGCATTTTAAAAAGGGTTCTTACCTTTTTCCCCCCTTTAGTTTCATGTGATTGTGGGCTATGTTTACATTTCAAAGATATAAAACATATATAACTTTAATGGAGAGAATGTAAGTTTTTCCAAGAAAGATTTTAGTTTCTTAAAGCCAATAATTAACAAGGGGGAAATTAAGGAATTCAAAAAGGAATGGGTGAACTTTGAATTGCCTTTTTTAAAATAATTTTTTATTATGTTATGTTAGTCACCATACAGTACATCCTTAGTTTTTGATGTAGTGTTCCATGATTCATTATTTGCGTTTGACACCAGGTGCTCCATGCAATACGTGCCCTCGTTAATACCCTTCACTGGCCTATCCTAATCCCCCACTACCCTCACCTCTGAAGCCCTCAGTTTTTTTTCCCAGAATTCATAGTTAGAGCTGCATCTCTGGTTTTGTAAAGATTTGTAAGATAAGGAAAGTTGCTTTCATCCCCTCAAAGAATTGTGTTGTAACTTAAATGGCATTATAGGTTGATCCATGTACTCAACTACATTATCCTCAATTTGCTTTTTACCCTCTGGCTACATAGTTTTCATTTTAAATATTTCTGCCAGTATTGAATAATCCCTCTTTGGTGTAAGAGAAGTCCTCAAAGACGGTGTAGAGGATATTACCTCCCTCAAATCCAGAGTCACTCCCAATAATAGCCAAGTGAAAGAATCAGCAACCTCCATAGCCTAGGCACCAGAAAGCCAAGTCACACAAATGAGACAAGTAAGAAAATAGCTATCTCTGGGAGAGGATCAATAATCAATCCATGGGTCTGGATTTAGAAAAGAAGGGGCAGGGTGAAATTATATTTTCCTCTTTCAACTGGGTCCTACAGTGCTACAGAGATTTGGAAGAACAGATTCTGGTAAGAATTTACAGTGTTTGCTGCCTTCTGCCAATTTTTCTAAAATCCTCATTGCAGACTCGTATTTTTCAGTTTCCCCTTGGCTGTTTAAGAAGATAACATAACACTTGACCAGAAAATCCCTCAGTTTTGACAAACATGGGAATTGCCCATATGGGGACCCTCTTTTGAAAGTAGAGATGGGGGTGTCTGTGAGGCAAGTAACTTGGCAGTCTTTTGTTTACAGTTTGCAGCCTTTTTCAAAGGGAAAACAGGGGCACCTGGGTGGCTTAGTTGGTTAAGCCTCTGCCTTTGGCTCAGGTCATGATCCTGGAGTATCTCAATCCAGCCCCCCATCTGGCTTTCTGCTCAGCAGGGAGTCTGCTTCTCCCTCTGCCCCTCACCCTACTCATATTCTCTCTCTCTCACTTTATCTCTCAAATAAATAAATAAACATAAAAAAGAGGGGAAAACTTCAGAGGGTCAATAGGATGAGTACTCAAAAGATAGAGGGAGTAGTAGATATTTTATCATTCTTATAGTCTTTTGGTTTAAGTACCTTTTACATCTTTAATTTTTATTAGCATTTTCAATGAATCATTTAATGAAACTACTTTGAAATTTTGAAAACTTTTGGGAGGCTTCTGCTTGCCAATTAAAACAAGTATTCCATTCTGTTTAATTTGGGGATGCTTGTTTTTAACTGCACTTCTTAAGTGATATTACCTAATTGGAACATTCCAAATAATGGTTATTTTATTTCTAGGTTGTAATTCTCCTGAGGGCTGGAAACACGTTGGTAGGATGCTGGCCACAAATTAAGTTAACCCACATTTTTTTAATTCAAGTATAATTAACATACAATGTTATATTAGTTTCAGGTGTACAATGTAATGATTTAACAAATCTATACATTGCTCAGTGCTCATCACCATAAATGCATTCTTAGTCCCCTTCACCTATTTCACCCGCACCCACCATCCTGCCATCTGACAACTACCACTTTGCTCTCTATATTTAAGAGTCTCTTTTTGTTTGTCTCTTTTTTTCCTTTACTTCTTTTTTATTTGTTTCTTAAATTCTACATATGAGTAAAATTGTATGGTATTGGTCTTTTCTTGACTTATTTCACTTAGCATTATACCTACAAGATCCATCCATGTTGTTGCAAATGGCAGCATTTCATTCTTTTTTTATGGATGAGTAATATTCCATTGCATATATACATACCAATTTTCTTAATTCATTAATCAGTGGATGGACACTTGGGTTGTTTCTATATCTTAGCTATTGTAAATAAAGCTGCACTAAACATAAGAATGTATATATCTTTTCAAACAAGTGTTTTCATTTTCTTTGGGTAAATACCCAGTAGTGGAATTACTGGCTTATGTGGCAATTCCATTCTTAATATTTTGAGGAACCTCCATTCTATTTTTTATAGTGGCTGCACCTACTTTAATTCCCAAGAAGAGTACACAAAGATTTTGCTTTTTCATCCACATTCTCACCAACACTTCTTATTGACTTATCATCTTGAGGGGTTTTTTTAATTTTATTTTAGCCATTCTGACAGGTGTGAGGTAATATGTCATTATTGTTTTGATTTGTAATTCCCTGATGATTAGTGATGTTGAGCATCTTTCGATTTGTATATTGGTCATCTGTATGTTCTTTTTGAAAAAAATGTCTATTCATGTCCTCTGCCCATTTTTTAAATTTGCTTGATTTTTTTGGTGTCATGCACTATAAGTTCTTTATATATTTTGGATATTAACCCCTTATCAAATACATTATTTGCAGATATCTTCTCACATATCAGAAGGATGCTTTTTGCTGTGCAAAAGCTTGTTATTTTTGTATAGCCCCAATACTTAAATTTTGCTTTTGTTGCCCATGCCAGAGGAAATATATATAGAAAAATATTAATATGTCTCATGTCAAAGAGACTGGCAGTCTCTTTTTCTTCCAGGAAATTTATGGTTGCAGGTCTCACATTTAGGTCTTTAATCCATTTTGAGTTTCTTTTTGTGTCTGGTATAAAAAATTGGTCCAGTTTCATTACTTTGCATATAGCTGTTTAGTTTCCCCAACATCATTTGTTGAAGAGATTGTCTTTTTCCTATTGTACATCTTGCCCCCTTTGTTGCAGATTAATTGGCGATATAATCATGGGTTTATTTCTGGATTGTGTATTCTGTTTCATTGATCTATGCATCTATTTTTGTTCCAATGCCATACTGTTTTCATTATTAGAACTTTGTAGTACATATTGAAATCTGGTGTTGTGATATCTCCTGTTTTTCTTTTACAAGATTGCTTTAGCTATTTGAGTTCTCTTGTGATTCCATACAAGCTTTAGGATTATCTGTTCTACTTCTGTGACAAATGCTGCTGGCATTTTGACAGGGATTGCAGTAAGTCTATAGATTGCTTTGGGTAGTATAGACATTTTCAAAATATTGGTTTTCACAATCCATGAACATACAATATCTTCCCATTTATTTGTGTCATTTTCAATTTCTTTCACCAATGTTTTATAGTTTTTGGAGTACAAGTCTTTCACCTCCTTAGTTAAGCTTATTCCTAAGTATTTCATTCTTTTTGTTGCAATTGCTAATAGGGTTGTTTTCTTAACTACTTTTTCAGCTACTTCATTATTAGCTTATAGAAATGCAATAGATTTCTGTATGTGAATTGTGTATCCTGTGACTTTACTGAATTTCACTTTCAGTAGTTTTTTGGTGGAGTCTTTATGGTTTTCTATTTATAGCATCATCTCATCTGTAAATAGTGGAAGTCTTCTTCCTTACCAATTTGGATGCCTTTTCTTTCCCTTCTCTGATAGCTGTGGCTAGGACTTTCAGTGCTATGTTAAATAAAAGTGGAGACCATGGACATCCTTGTCTTCTTCCTGATCTTAGAGGAAAAGCTCTTAGTTTTACAGCAGTGAATATGATGTTAGCTGTGGGTTTTCCATATATTGCCTTTATGTTGAAATAAGTTTCCTGTAAGCTTATTTTGTTGAGAGTTTTTTATAATAAATGGATGTTCTGCTTTTTCAAATGCTTTTCAAGCATCTATTATTTATTATTAATATATTAATTATTTATTAATTTATTTTTCCTTTATCTTTTTGATGTGATGTTGATTGATTTGCAAATATTGATCCACATTTGTATCTCTGGAATAAATTTCACTTATTATGGTGAATGAATTTTTAAATGTATTGTTGGATTTGCTTTCCTAATATTTTGTTAAGGATTTTTGTATGTATGCTCATTGGAGATATTGACCTTCAGTTTTCTTTTTTTTTGTAGGGTCTTCATCTGATTTTGGTATCAGGGTAATGTTGGCCTCAGAGAGTAAATTTGCTTTCTTTCCTCTTCTATTTTTTGGAATCATTTGAGAATAATAGTTATTCTTCTTCTTTAAATGTTTGGTAGAATTTATCTATGAAGCCATCTGGTCCTGCACTTTGATTCTTGGGAATTTTTTGATTACTGAATCAATTTAATTGCTAGTCATTGGTATGCTCAAATTTTCAATTTCTTTCTTTTTTTTTTAAAGATTTTATTTATTTATTTGACAGAGAGAGACAGCGAGAGAGGGAACACAAGCAGGGGGAGTGGGAGAGAGAGAAGCAGGCTTCTCACCAAGCAGGGAGCCTGATGGGGGGCTTGATCCCAAGACCCTGGGATCATGACCTGAGCTGAAGGCAGAGGCTTAATGACTGAGCCACCCAGGCGCCCCAAATTTTCAATTTCTTTCTGATTCAGTTTTGGAAGGTTTTGTTTCTAGGAATTTATCCATTTTCTCTAGCAAGGCTGCCCAATTATTTTGCATATAATTTTTAAAAAGTTCTTTGTATTTCTATGCCAAATAGTTGGTATGTGATTTTCTATAATTCTTTGTATTTCCATGGTTCCAGTTGTCATTTCTCCTCTTTCATATCTGATTTTATTTGAGTCCACTCTCCCACACTTTCTTTGATGAATCTGCTAAAGGCTTGTCAATTTTGTTGATCTTTTCAAGGAACCAGCTCCTGGTTTCATTGTTCTGTTCTGTTATATTTTTAGCCTCTATTTCATTTATTTCTGCTCTAATCTTTATTATTTCCTTCCTTTTACTGGCTTTGAGCTTTGTGTCTTCTTGTTTTTCTAGCTCTGTTACCTGTAAAGTTAGGTTGTTTATTGGACATTTCTCTTCCTTCTTGAGGTAGGCCCATCTTGTTATAACCTTTCCTCTTAGAAAAGTTTTTGCTTCAGTCCTAAGGTTTTGAATGATTATGTTTTGATTTTCATTTGTCTCCATGTACTTTTTATATCCTCTTTGATTTCTTTTTTGGCCCATTCATTTTTTAGTAGCTTGTAATTTAGCCTCCATGTATTTGTATTTTTTCCAGATTTTTTCTTATAATTGAGTTTTATAACTTTGTGGTTGGGAAAATATGCATGACATGACTTTAATTTTTCGAATTTGTTGATATTAGTTTTGTGGCCCAACATGTGATCTATTCTGGAAGCTGTTACCTGTGCACTTGAAAATAATGTGTATTCTGTTTTGGGATGAAATATTCTGAATGTGTTTGTTAAGTCTATCCAGTCCAGTGTGTCTTTCAAAGCCATTGTTTCTTTGCTGATTTTCTGTCTGGATGATCTACCCATTGATGTATGCTCAATGCTAAAATCCCCTAGTATTAGTGTATTACTACTGATTTCTTCCTTTATGGTTATTAATAGTTGTTCTATGTGTTCAGGTGTTCCATGTTGGGTGCATAAGTATTTACAATTGTTGTATCTTCCTGGATTGTACCTTTTATAATTATGTAGTATCCTTCTTTGTCTTTTGTTACAGTTTTTGCTTTATTTTGTCTGCTACAAGTATTGTTTTGCATTGTATGCTAGGTATTGTATTGTATTGTATTGTATTGTATTGTATTGTATTGTATTGTAATGTATTGTATTACTTCAACTTTATTTCACTTCCATTTGCATGATAAATGTTTTTCCATCCCTTCACTTTTAATCTGCATGTGTCTTTCAGCCTCCAATGATTCTCCTGCAGGCACCATATAGATGGGTCTTTTCTTTTTAATCCATTTAGTCACACAATATCCTTTTTCTTAATTTTTATTTATTTTATTTTTTTGATGTAAAGTTCGATGATTCATTAGTTGCGTATAACACCCAGTGCACCATGCAATACGTGCCCTCCTTACTACCCATCACCAGCCTATCCCATTCCCCCACCCACCTCCCCTATGAAGCCCTCAGTTTGTTTCTCCGAGTCCATAGTCTCTCATGCTTCATTCCCCCTTCTGATTACCCCTCCTTCTTTATCCTTTTCTTCTCCTACTGATCTTCCTAGTTCTTATGTTCCATAGATGAGAGAAACCATATGATAATTGTCTTTCTCTGCTTGACTTATTTCACTTAGCATTATCTCCTCCAGTGCCGTCCATGTTGCAGCAAATGTTGAGAAATCGTTCTTTTTTATAGCGGAGTAATATTCCATTGTATATATGGATCACATCTTCTTAATCCAGTCATCTGTTGAAGGGCACCTCGGCTCCTTCCACGATTTACCTATTGTGGACAATGCAGCTACAAACATTGGGGTGCATATGGCCCTTCTCTTCAATATGTCTGTGTCTTTGGGGTAAACACCCAGTAGTGCAATGGCTGGATCATAGGGTAGCTCAATTTTTAACTTTTGAAGGGACCTCCACACTGTTTTCCAGAGTGGCTGTACCAACTTGCATTCCCACCAACAGTGTAAGAGGGATCCCCTTTCTCCACATCCTCTCCAACATTTGTTTTTCTTGCCTTGTCCATTGCTACCTTTCTTCTTTTACTTCTTAGAGCTTTTATTTCTTTAGATCCAAGATAGAAGAGAACTGGCCATCATTTAGAACCTGCATTATATTTTTTCCCTAAATTATCTTGCTTAGTACGATGAAATTATTGTCAATATTGCCAATTCACTAAAAACAATCACAATTAACCCATAGGTTAATTGGACAGCACAGCTCTACAGGGTCTACTCCTTGGTTCCAGAAGAGGAAGGGGAATGGAATAACTATAGCTCATTTCTTTTCCAAAAAAATAAAACCTGTATCTGGTTGTTAAATCCCAATTGTATACTCTGGTTCAGTAATCTCACACCTGTGAATTTTTTTCTTTTTCTTTTTTTTAAAAGATTTTATTTATTTCTTGGACAGAAAGAGAGACAGTGAGAGAGGGAACACCAGCAGGGGGAGTGGCAGAGGGAGAAGCAGGCTTCCTGCCAAGCAGGGAGCCTGATGCAGGGCTCGATCTCAGGACCCTGGGATCATGACCTGAGCCGAAGGCAGATGCTTAAGGACTGAGCCACCCAGGCGCCCTCTGTGATTTTTTTCTAAGGAAATAATTAAGGGAAACAGAAAGTTAATACACAGGAATGTTCATTCTGGACTATGAGCAAAATTACAATATTTAGGAAGCCATTAAAAGGAATCACTATGAAGACTTGTGACATGGAAAATGTTGAAGATATGATACTCAATGAAAAAGTATATTACACTTAGGTTGCATTTTTCAAAATACACATGCACAAAATATACTGGCACAGTTTCAAGGACTTTTAAGACCATTTGAAGCCTGCCTAAGTGAAAGCGCCACAAAACTTCGGAAGGAGGCCCCTCTAGAGCATATTGTTATCATCCCACTGGCTCTCTCTACTCTCTGTTTTTCAGGTACTGCCTAGCTGTTATCCATCACTCAGATTTGGCATCTCCTTTCTTCTGCATCAGTACTTGGCTTTCACCTTTGCTCCATCCCATCCTAACCTCTTGTTCTACACCCTAAACCCTGGCTTCTGACATTAGCTTGTTTCTGTCTTTAGTCTCTCTCTCCTGTGGTTCCTGCTTTAAGAGGTGACCCTCAATGGCACAAAACCACAAAGAGAATTGTGTTATATGGATAGGTTAATGGGAGAAATTTTTCTTTCTTTATTCAAAACTTCTTTTTCATGTTATTATATTTTGTTAACCTTAGAAAAGGGTAAAAAAATATGGGTGTTATTATCTCATTTGTAAAAAAAAAAAACACAAAACAAATTGAGGTTCAGGGTAGTAACTTGTCCAAGACTACAGAACTAGTAAATGGCATGTTGACATTTGAATGCAGGGCTCTCTAACACCACCCACTATTCCACACTGCCTGAGTGGAGTTGCCCAGACTAATGAGCATAAACATATTGAGGGTTCTTGGAATACCTGTTCAACTGTCTTGCAGAGGATGAAACTGACCTGTATTGGACAATTAATTAACTATTTAGAGCACCTCCTATCTAGACTTCCATTTACCTCCTCTAGGTTACATGCAGAGCAATCTGAATGTCACCTATCCTTATCCCAATCTACATATGAGAAACTAACAAGATTTAAAGTGATACAGTATATCACACTAAGTCATACAGCCAGTTTGTGGGAGTGCTCACCCTACGACCCATTTCTGTAAGCAGAGCAATATTACAAAAGGAACACAACTTTAGATTCAGACCTGGGTATAAATCTGGTTTCTGCCCTTGACTGGCTATTTGGTTTTGGACAATAATAGCAACAGCTGTTATATGCAACTGATGGATTATTGAACATTACATCTGAAACTCATGGTATACTATATGTTGACTAATTGAATTTAAATTAAAAAAAGAAAAAAGGGGGAGGCAGGATGGCAGCAGAGTAGGGGACATTGTTTCATCTGGTCCCTCACATTTAGCTGGATATCTATGAAACCATTCTGAACACACACACACAAATTCAGCCTGAGATGTAAGAAAATACATCTGGAACTCTACAAGCAGAAAAACAACTGCTTTTTGCAAGGTAGGAAGCACAGAATTATGAATCTTTGGGGAATATTGGAAGATAAAGGGAAGGGGGAGGGAGTTTCCATAAGCTACCTACCAGAAAGTGATGTAACACCAGAATGCAAAAATCAGAACCCTCAGAAATCTGATCCAGTGAGAGACATTCCTTTCTGAAAGGGGCACAGGGAATTAAAAGAGCAGAATACTAGGTGCATGATTGTTGTCTCAGGATCCCAGGAGACACAGAAAGAACAGGGGTGCCTGATCCAATAGAGTGCCCATGCAGTGGAGCAGGGAAACTGGTTATGGTCAGTGAGCCCAGAAGAGACCTTCAGCTCTGGTTGCCATAAACTGCAAGCCAGGCCAGTAGGTAGACTGCTCTGCTCCTGAGCATCCTGAAAAGGACTGGAACATGCAGGCCATTTAACATCCCGTGGGAGAGACGAAACAGCTGTGCCCATGACTGGGCAACAGCTCTCAGGGTGGCAGAGGCCCCAGAAAGGACAGTAGGATGGCATCCAGCCCTGACCTGGGAGCAGTGGAGCAGGGTGCACATGAGACCCCCAAATGCTCACAGGCACAGAAGTGGAGATGGTTTGACCTGGAGGGTTTACTGAAGAAGGGGGACTGCAATCATGAAGCTCTGGGCCAGAGATCCTGGCACAGACATTTTTGCTCTGACCCTCTGAAGAGGTGCAGAAAGCCACCAGGGAACAAAAGCCAGACAGTGGACCAGCTCACCTTGAGCCCATCGCCCTGACAAGGGGTGGGGCAACTTTGCCCAAGCAAAGATACCTGAGAAGCAAAACAGCAGGCCCCTCCCCCAGAAGACAGACTGGAAGAACAGGTGAATGACAAGCTTATAGATATCATAGGATTTAAAACTCCAGCATCAGGGGAAAACAATATATTGAGCTCCAGGTGATTCCTCCTGAAATGTTTATCCTTCAGTCTAAAATTATACATTTCTTCTTCTTCTTCTTTTTTCAACCTTTTTCCTGTTACAACTAGATTCTAATTTTACCAACTTAGGTTTTTAAGTCACTTCTTAATTTTTTCCCCTCATATCTACATTTTATAGATTTATGCCTCACTCTACTCCTTTTTTCACTTTAACCAATTATATATATGATATATAATATATCATATATATACAAAAGCATTGCTTTCTTTGCAATTTTGGGATGTAGTGTCCACTAACACACAACCAAAAGTCACTCAAGAACAAGATCACCCTGCTTTGTCTACCCTGTGAGACTATAGTCTCTGCCCCACCTTTTTTTATTGTTTGGTTCATCTTGGCTTTATTTACTTTTCTGTGGTGGCATCCAACCACTCCACATTTGTTCTAGGGTGCATTTTGCTTGGCTCATAGTTGATATTTTAGACTCTGTTCATTTGCTCACCCATCCTTCCCTGGGCAGAATGACTAGAAGGAAGAACTCACAATAAAGGAAAGAACCAAAGGCAGTGTTCTCTGAAAGAGAGCTAATTGACATGGATATAAGCAAGACATCAGATATATAATTCAGGATTGTAATCATAAAGCTAATAGCTAGGCTTGAAAAAAGCATAAATGACAATACAAAATCTCTAAGTGTGGAAATGAGATCTAATAGGGTGAACTTAAAAATGCTATGAATGAGTTACAGTCTAAATTGGATGCTCTAACAGCTAGGGTAAATGAGGTAGAAGAGAGAATAAGCGATCTAGAGGACAAGCTGATGGAAAGGAAAGAAGTGGAGGAAAAGAGAGAAAGACAACTAATGGCCCATGAAGAAAGCCTTCAAGAATTTAATAATGCCTTCAGACAAACCAATGTCCAAATTATTGGGATCCCAGAAGGGGTGGAGAGAGAGAGAGAGGGAGAGAGAGAGAGGGCTAGCAGGTATATTTAAGCAAATCATGACTGAGAACTTCCCTAATCTGGGGAAGAAAACAAGCGTTCATGTCCAAGAGGCAGAGAGGACCACTCCCAAAATAAATAAAAACAGATAAATACCCTGACATGTAATGGTGAAGCTTGTAAATCTTAGAGACAAAGAAGGTATCCTGAGAGCAGCTAGGGAGAGAAGATTCCTTACATATGGAGGGAGGAACATCAGAATAACATCAGACCTAAGCACAGAAACCTGGCAGGCTAGAAAGGGTGGCAAGATATATTCAGGGTACTAAATGAGAAGAACATGCAGCCAAGAATACTTTATCCAGCAAGGCTGTCATTCAGAATGGAAGGAAAGATAAAGCAGTTCCAGAACACACAGAAACTGAAAGAATATGTGACCACCAAGCCAGCCCTGCAAGAAATATTAAGGGGGATCCTGTAAGCGAAGACAGACCCCAGGAGTAATATAGACCAGAAAGTAAAAGAGACAATCTACAGAAACAGGAACATTGGGAGAGGGGAGTAAGATGGCAGCTGAGTACGGGACCTCATTTCATCTGGTCCTTCTAATTTAGCTGGATATCTATCATACCATTCTGAACACACATGAATTCAACCTGAGATGTAAGAAGATTTATCTGGATCTCCACAAGCAGAAAAATGACTACTTTGTTTGAGGTGGGAGGTGTGGAACCTTGAATCTTTGGGGGGGGGAAATTTGAAGACAAGTGCAGGGGGGGAGGGAGCCTCCATAAGCTGATCGCCAGAAAGTGATATAACACCAGAGCAAAAAAAAAATCGAGACCCTTGGAAATCTGTAGTGAGAGGCACCCCCTTCTGAAAAGGGCACAAGGTGTGAGTAGGGCAGAATTCTAGGTGGATCATTGTGGTCTCAGGATTCCAAGAGACTCAGAAAGAACAGGGGAGCCCAAACCAATAGAGTACCCAAGCAGTGGAGTGGGGAGACTAGTTGTGGTCAGCAAACTCAGAGGGGATGTTCAGCTCCAGAAACGATAAACTTCAAGCCAAGCTGGTAGAGAGACCACCCTCTGCCTAACCACCCTGAAAAGGACTAGAAGGTGTGGGCTGTCGAACATCCTAGGAGAGATATAGAACTGCTTGCACCCACGACAGGGACAACTTTTGGGGCAGTGTGGCCCATGAGGAGATGCTGGGGCAGCACCCAGCATGACCTAGGAGCTGTGGCAGAGTCACAAGGTTCAGAGGTGCTCATGGGTTCCCATGGCTTCCCTGGGGAGAAGAGCAGTCAGCAGGAGCTGCAGGATTCAGCAGGTTGGCACAGAAAGAGCCCATATTCACAACTGGGCAACAGCACTCAGGGCAGTGTGACACCCCCCCCCAAAGGACACTGGGGCAGCACTCAGCATGGCCTGGGAGCTGTGGAAGAGGGTGCACGTGTGAGCCTATGGTTGCTAGCAATTGCAAAGTCACAAAGCACAGAGACACTTGCAGGTCCCAGTGACTCCCCCAGGAGAGGTGTGGTGGGCATGAATTGCAGGAGTCTGTATACTTTGGTAGGTGCAGAGGTGGAGATGAATTGACCTGAAGGGTTGGGTGGAAGGGGGGGACCATGAAGTACGGGTCTGGGACAGAGATTTCCACATGGCCATGTTTGCTATGACCCTCTAAAGAGAAGTAGAAAGATGCCAGGGAACAAAAGCTGTGAAGCCAACCAGCTCACATTAAGCCTATCCCCCTAACAACGGGTGGGGTAACTCCACCCAGGAAAAGATGGCTGAGAAGCTGAGCAGCTGGCCCCTTCCCCAGGAGACAGACTGGAAGAACAGATGAATGATAAGTTTATTTCCCACAGGACTGTAAAACTCCGGCACCAGGGGAAAATAATAGGGAGCTCCAGGTGTTCCCTCCCGAATAGCTTATACATCAGCCTAAAATTTTACATTTCTTTATAGTTTCTTATCTTATTTTTTTCTTTTCTTTTTTTTTAAACCCTGCTCCCGTTTCAAATAGATGCATAAATCCCAACCTATGTTTTTAAGTAGCTTCCTAACACTTATATTCTTTTTCAAGTATATGTTTTATAGATTTGTGCCCCATATTAGCCCATTTTTAACTCTATTCAATTTTATCTTTTTTTATAATGATTTTTTATTATATTATGTTAGTCACCATACAGTACATCCCCGGTTTTCGATGTAAGGCTCGATGATTCATTAGTTGTGTATAACACCCAGTGCATCATGCAATATGTGCCCTCCTTACTACCCATCACCGGCCTATCCCATTCCCCCACCCCCCTCCCCTCTGTAGCCCTCAGTTTGTTTCTCATAGTCCATAGTCTCTCATGTTTCATTCCCCCTTCTGATTACCCCCCTTTCTTTATCCCTTTCTTCCCCTACTGATCATTCTAGTTCTTATGTTCCATAGATGAGAGAAATCATATGATAGTTGTCTTTCTCTGCTTGACTTATTTCACTTAGCATTATCTCCTCCAGTGCCGTCCATGTTGCTGCAAATGTTGAGAACTCATTCTTTCTGATAGCTGAGTAATATTCCATTGTATATATGGACCACAACTTCTTAATCCAGTCATCTGTTGCAGGGCATCTCGGCTCCTTCCACGATTTAGCTATTGTGGACATTGTTGCTATGAACATTGGTGTGCATATGGCCCTTCTCTTCACTACATCTGTATCTTTGGGGTAAACACCCAGTAGTGCAATGGCTGGATCATAGGGTAGCTCAATTTTTAACTTTTTAAGGGACCTCCACACGGTTTTCCAGAGTGGCTGTACCAACTTGCATTCCCACCAACAATGTAGGAGGGATCCCCTTTCTCCACATCCTCTCCAACAATTGTTGTTTCTTGCCTTGTTTATTTTTGCCATTCTAACTGGCGTAAGGTGGTATCTCAGTGTGGTTTTGATTTGAATTTCCTTGATGGCTAATGATTTTGAACATTTTTTCATGTGTCTGTTAGCCATTTGTATGTCTTCATTGGAAAAGTGTCTGTTCATATCTTCTGCCCGTTTTTTGATTTGTTTATTTGTTTCTCGTGTATTGAGTTTGAGAAGTTCTTTGTAGATCTTGGATCCCAGTTCTTTATCTGTCGTGTCATTTGCAAATATATTCTCCTATTCCGTGGGCTGCCTCTTAGTTTTTCTGACTGTTTCCTTGGCTGTGCAGAAACTTTTAATCTTGATGAAGTCCCATAAATTCATTTTGTCTTTTGTTTCTCTTGCCTTTGGGGATGTATCATGAAAAAGGTTGCTTTGGCTGATGTCGTAGAGGTTGCTGCCTATGTTCTCCTCTAGAATTTTGATGGATTCCTGTCTCACATCGAGGTCTTTCATCCATTTGGAGTTTATTTTTGTGTATGGTGTGAGAGAGTGGTCAAGGTTCATTCTTTTGCATGTAGCTGTCCAATTTTCCCAGCACCATTTATTGAAGAGACTGTCTTTTTCCCACCGGATGTTTTTTCCTGCTTTATCAAATATTAGTTGCCCAAAGAGCTGAGGGTCCATTTCTGGGTTCTCTATTCTGTTCCATTGGTCTATGTGTCTGTTTTTGTGCCAGTACCATGCTGTCTTTGTGATCACAGCCTTGTAGTACAGCTCAAAATCCGGCATTGTGATGCCCCCAGCTTTGTTTTTCCTTTTCAACAGTTCCTTGGAGATTCGGGGTCTTTTCTGGTTCCATACAAATTTAAGGACTATTTGTTCCAGTTCTTTGAAAAATGTCCTCAGTATTTTGATCGGCATAGCATTGAAAGTGTAGATTGCTCTGGGTAGCATGGACATTTTAACTATGTTAATTCTTCCGATCCATGAGCATGGAATATCTTTCCATCTTTTTATGTCTTCCTCAATGTCTTTGAAGAGTGATTTATAGTTTCTAGAATATAGGTCCTTTACGTCTCTGGTTAAGTTAATTCCAAGGTAACGTATGGTTTTTGGTGCTATTGTAAATGGGATGGATTCCCTAATTTCTCTTTCTTCGTTCTCGTTATTCGTGTACAGAAATGCAACTGATTTCTGAGCATTGATTTTGTATCCCGCCACGTTACTGAATTGCTCTATAACTTCTAATAGTTTGGGAGTGGCTTCTTTTGGGTTTTCCATATAGAGTATCATGTCATCTGCGAAGAGAGACATTTTGACTTCTTCTTTGCCGATTTGAATACCTTTGATCTCTTTTTGTTGTCTGATTGCTGTTGCAAGGACTTCTAGTACTATGTTGAATAATAGTGGCGAGAGTGGGCATCCTTGTTGTGTTCCTGATCTTAAGGGAAAGGCTTCCAGCTTTTCCCCATTGAGAATAATATTTGCAGTAGGCTTTTCATAGATGGCTTTTATGAGATTGAGAAATGTACCTTCTATTCCTACACTCTGAAGGGTTTTAATCAGGAAAGGATGCTGTATTTTGTCAAATGCTTTTTCAGCATCGATTGAGGGGGTCATATGGTTCCTGAGTCTTTTCTTGTTGATATGATGTATCACGCTGATTGATTTGCGAATATTGAACCCCGCTTGCATCCCAGGTATGAATCCCACTTGATCGTGGTGGATAATCCTTTTAATGAACTGTTGGATTCTATTAGCAAGTATCTTGTTGAGGATTTTGGCGTCCATATTCATTAGGGAAATCAGTCTGTAATTCTCCTTTTTGAGGGGGTCTTTGCCTGGTTTGGGGATCAAGGTAATATTGACCTCATAGAATGAGTTTGGTAGCTTTCCTTCTGTTTCTATTTTTTGAAATAGCTTTAGGAGAATAGGTATTATTTCTTCTTTAAATGTTTGGTAGAATTCCCCAGGAAAACCGTCCGGGCCTGGAGTTGTTATTTGGAAGGTTGTTTATCACTGACTCAATTTCTTCATAATTAATTGGCCTGTTTAAGAAATCAATTTCTTCCTGTTTCAATCTTGGTAGTTTATAGGTTTCCAGGAAGGATTCCATCTCTTCCAAATTGCTTAGTTTATTGGCATATAGCTGTTGATAAAAATTTCTAATAATCCTTCCAATTTTAAGGGTGTTCGTCGTGACCTCTCCTTTTTCATTCATAATTTTAATAATCTGGGTCCTTTCTCTTTTCTTTTGGATAAGTCTTGCCAGTGGTCTGTCAATTTTATTGATTCTCTCCAAGAACCAGCTTCTAGTCCTGTTGATCTGCTCTACTGTACTTCTGGTTTCTGCTTGATTGATTTCAGCTCTAATTTTGGTCAACTGCTTCCTCGTGCTTGGATTAGGCCTGTCCCTCTGTTGCTGTTCCAGCTTCTTGAGGTGAGAATATAAAAACTGCATTTTAGATTTTTCTATTCTTTTGAGTGAGGCTTGGATGGCTATGTATTTCCCCCTTAGGACTGCCTTTGCAGTATCCCATAGGTTTTGGACTGTTGTATTTTCACTCTCATTGGTCTCCATAAATTGTTTAATTTGATTTTTGATTTCCTGGTTTATCGAGTCATTCCTGAGCAGGATGGTTCTTAGTCTCCAAGTGTTTGAATTTCTTCCAATTTTTTCCTTGTGGTTGAGTTCCAATTTCAGAGCGTTGTGGTCTGAGAATATGCAGGGGATAATTTCAATCTTTTGGTATCGGTTGAGACCTGTTTTGTGTCCCAGAACATGGTCTATTCTTGAAAATGTTCCATGGGCATTAGAATAGAATGAGTATTCTTTGGTTCTGGGGTGTAGTGTTCTATATATATCTAAGAGGCCCAACTCATCGAGTATGGCATTCAAAGCCTTTGATTCTTTGCTTAGTTTTTGCCAGGGTGTTCTATTTCTGAGAGTGGAGTGTTGAGGTCCCCTACTATTAATGTATTTTCATTTATATGTCTCTTTATTCTGGTTATGAGTTGGCTTGTGTATCTTGCTGCTCCCCTGTTGGGGGCATATATATTTATAATTGTCATATCCACTTGTTGAATACTTCCTTTAAGAATAATTTAGTGCCCTTCTGCGTCTCTAACTATAGTCTGTAGTTTAAAATCTAGTTTATCTGATATGAGAATTGCTACCCCAGCTTTCTTTTGAGGTCCATTTGCGTGAAAGATGGTACTCCATCCCCTTACTCTCAGTCTGAATGCATCTTTGGGTTCGAAATGAGTCTCTTGTAGACAGCAAATGGATGGGTCATTTCTTTTTATCCAATCTGCAACCCTGTGCCGTTAAAGCAAGAATTTAAACCATTAATATTAAGACTGAGTACTGAGAGATATGCTTCTAATTCTGCCATGTTGTCAGTAAAGTCTTTGTATTGGCTGTGACTTTCTGTTTTGTATCACTCTTGGGGTGTTTTTACTTTTATAGAACCCCCCGTAATACCTCCTGTAGGGCTGGTGTCATGGTTACGAAATTGGCTAGTGACTGTCGATTCTGAAATGTCTTTATTTCTCCATCAATTCTGAATGACAGCCTTGCTGGATAAAGGATCCTTGGCTGCATGTTTTTCTCTGAAAGAGCTTTAAAAATGCTCCCCCAACCCTTTCTCTCATTCCAGGTCTGTGTAGACAGGTCTGACGTAATTCTGATGCCTTTCCTTGGTACGTGAGAAATTTCTTTGCCCTCGCCGCTTTCAATACTGTATCCTTGGATCTAATATTTGTGAATATGCAGTATGATGTGACGTGGCGTAGGTTTGTCATGGTTGAGCTTGGGAGGGGTCCTCTCTGCCTCTTGGACACGAATGTTTGTTTCCCTTGCTAGATTAGGGAAGTTTTCAGCTACAATTTGTTCAAATATCTCTTCTAGACCTCTGTTTTTCTCCACCCCCTCGGGGATGCCGATGATTCTAACATTGGATCTTTTCATTGAGTCAGTAATCTCCCGTAGCCAACATTGGTGGGCATGGATTTTTTAAGACCATCTTCTATTTTATTTTTTCCTCTATTAACCCATTCTCCAATTCACTAACCCTTTCCTCTGCTTTGGTGACCCTGGCCGTCAGAGCCTCTAGTTTTGCCTGCATTTGGCTCATAGAATTTTTAATATCTGTCAAGTTCGCTCTTATTTCCGCCCTTAGGGATTCTATATTCTCAGTAACATTTTCCTTAATACTTTTTTCAAGTCTACTCATCATCTTGATCATTGTTACTCTGAATTCCATTTCTGATAATTTGGTTACATCCATATCCGTTATTTCTGTGGCAGAGGCCACAGACTCACTGTCTTTTCTTTGCTGGGGGGGGGGGGCTTCTCCTTCTTGTCATTCTGATGAGGAGAGGTTGCGGGTTTGTCCAGAGCCCAAATTATTGACTGGGTCCCAGGCCGTGCCCCTTGTTTTATAGGGATCTTAGAGATGTGGGCTTCTTCTTTAAAGATTTTATTTATTTACTTATCTGAGAGAGGGAGACAGACAGTCAGCAAGAACGGAACAGAAGCAGGGGAGTGAGAGAGGAAGAAGCAGGCTCCCAGCGGAGGAGCCTGTTGAGGGACTCCTTTCTGGAACGCTGGGATCACGCCCTAAGCCGGAGATAGGTGCTCAATGACTGCGCCACCCAGGCGCCTCGGGTTGTGGGCTTCTTGATTTTTCAGCCTGCCTTCTGTGTTCTGGGGGAGAGGCCTGCCACGCCGATACTCAGGCAACCCTGTTTGGTTAGAGTCTCCGTGTCCCCTGCGAGGGAGGATGGGGATGGGCACTCTCTGAGCTGGTATTTCCAGGCTTTTGTTCTCTGGCGGCTTTCCCTGGCAGCCGGCTATGCCTCTTCTGAGAGTCAGAGCAGCAGAGGCTGCATTGTCACAGAACAGAGGGATTGCGGCCCGTTATCCACTGATGTTCTGGCCACTTTAACTCTATTACTGTTGGTGCTGCTCAACCCTGCAGCGTCCCGGGATGTACGCACCATCCCGGCGTCCCTGCCCTCACTTCCAGGGCCGGCACGTCTCTGTCCTTTGTGTTTCTAATGCCACCAGCCACCGGCCGCCCCGCTTGCTCCCGGGTCTCCCGGTCTCAGTCTATGCCCGGTGAGCACACCTCGATTCCGGAGTTTCGTGAGAAGCCTGGTGGCGCGCGCACCCGGTTCAGGGTCCCAGTCTGCTGTTTCGCGGGTGCCGACTGCGAGTCCACCCGCTCCCCCGTGCAGGTGGCCCGCCAGCCGCCAGCCGCCCCGCGCGTGCGCTCCGGGAGCTCCCGGTCTCAGTCTGGATCCCTTGAGCACACCGGGATTCCAGTGTTCCGGGAGATGCCTGGTGGCGCGCGTTCACGGCTCACCGGTCTCAGTCCGCTCTCTCGCCCGTGCTCTCTGTGAGTCCGCCCGCTACCCCGTGCAGGTGGCTGCCGCTTCCCGGTGCCCGAACGGGGCGGCTCTCTCCCCCTTCCGTTTATCTTCCGATATCTGTGCACGGTTTACAGCTCCCCTCTTCGTACCTCAATACTCAGCACTGGAGATGTTCATTTGTAGAGATCCAGATGCATCATCCTGTGTCTCAGGCTGATTCCGTGGTTATTTAGGCTGGTCTGGTACCTATCCAGCTCGACTCAGGGGACCGGCTGAAAAAGGGGTCCCCTACTCCTCCGCCGTATTCAATTTTATCTTGATATATGTGTAAGTTCTGATTAATTTGCAATTTTGAGATACAGTGTCTTCTAACACACAAACCAAAAATCAAGCAAGAACAGGCAGATCCCCTGCTGTGTCCACACTGAGAGATTATAATCTCTCTCCCCACCCCATTTTTTTCTCTTTTCTTTTTCTTTCTTTTTTATTGTTTTGGATCATTTTGGCATTGATGGTGTATCTGTGGTAGTTTCGACCACTTCAGATATTTTTGTAGGCATCTTTTTCTTCAGTTGTGCTTGATATGTTGGACTCTGTACATTTCCTCAACCATCCCTCAACAGAATGACTAGGAGGAGGAACTCCCAAAAAAGAAAAAACCAGAAACAACGTCCTTGCCACAGATCTAATGGATATGGAATCAAGCAAGATGTCAGAGACAGACTTCAGGGTAGCAATTATGAAGTCAATAGCTAAGCTAGAGAAAAGCATTAGTGACAATATAGAATCTCTAAGGGCAGAAATGAAATCTGATCCGGACAAACTTAAGAATGTAATGAATGACTTATTTCACTTAGCATTATCTCCTCTAGTGCCATCCATGTTGCAGCAAATGTTGAGAACTCGTCCTTTCTGATAGTTGAGTAATATTCCATTGTATATATGGACCACAACTTCTTAATCTAGTCATCTGTGGTCAAGCAGAGAAAGACAATTATCATATGATTTCTCTCATCTATGGAACATAAGAACTAGGAAGATTGGTAGGGGAAGAAAGGGATAAAGAAAGGGGGGTAATCAGAAGGGGGAATGTAGCATGAGAGACTATGGACTCTGAGAAACAAACTGAGGGATTCAGAGGGGAGGAGGGTGGGGGAATGGGATAGACTGGTGATGGGTGGTGGGGATGGCACGTACTGCGTGGTGCACTGGGTGTTATATGCAACTAATGAATCATCGAACTTTACATCAGAAACCAGGGATGTACTGTATGGTGACTAACATAATATAATAAAAAAAACATTAAAAAAGAATGTAATGAATGAGATACAGTCTAAACTGGATAATCTAATAGCCAGGGTAAATGACACAGAAGAACAAATTAGTGATCTGGAAGATAAGCTGATAGAAAGGAAGGAATTGGAGGAAGATAGGGATAGGTAGCTAGAAGTCCATGAGAAAAGACTTAGAGAGATCAATGATGCCATGAAATGTTACAATGTCAGAATTACTGGGATCCCTGAAGGGGTAGAGAGAGAGAGAAGACTAGAAGGTATATATGAGAAAATCATAGCTCAGAACTTCCCTAATCTGGGGAAGGAAACAAGCATTCATGTAAAAGAGGCAGAGAGGAACTCTCCCCCCAAATCAATAAAAACAGACCAATACCCTGGCATATAACAGTGAAACTTGCAAATATTAGAGTGAAGGAAGCATTCCTGAAAGCAGCTGGGGATACGGAGGGAGGAACATCAGAATGACATTACAACGTATACACAGAGGACTGGCAAGCCAGAAAGGGCTGGTAAGACATATTCAGGGTACTAAATGAGAAGAATATACAGCCAGGAATACTTTATCCAGCAAGGCTGTCATTCAGAATGGATGGATAGATAAAGAGCTTCCAGGACAGGTAGAAACTGAATGAATATGTGACCACCAACCAGCCCTGTAAGAAATATTAAGGGGGATTCTATAAAAGAAGAAAGACCCAAAGAGTAATATAAACCAGAATTTTACAGAGACAATCTACAGAAACAGCAACATTACACACAATATGATGGCATTAAATTCATATCTTTCAATAGTTGCTCTCAACGTGAATGGGCCGAATGCTCCCATCAAATGGCACAGGGTTTCAGATCAGATAAAAAAGCAGGACCCATCCATATGCTATCTACAACAGACTCATTTTGAACATAAAGACACCTCCAGATTGAAAGTAAGGGGAAGGAGAATGATTTATCATGCCAACAGACTTCAAAAGAAAGCTGGGTTAGCAATTCTCATATCACACAAATTAGATATTTTTTTCTTGTGGTTAACTTCTTTATTATAGAAATGCTCACACATGCAGAAGTAGAACAATAGAATTGTCCCACACATCCATTGATCGGCTTCCATCGTGGTCTGCACCTTGCCTTTTTTTCCTCCCATCTATATCCCGCCCAACATACACACCTTTTTTTTTTTTTCCTGGAGCAATTTTATTTTACTTTTTTTAAAATTTTATTTTGTTTTTTAATTTTTAATTTTTTTGATGTAAAGTTCGATGATTCATTAGTTGCATATAACACCCAGTGCACCATGCAATACGTGCCCTCCTTACTACCCATCACCAGTCTATCCCATTCCCCCACCCCCTCCCTCTGAAGCCCGCACTTTGTTTCTCAGAGTCCATAGTCTCTCATGCTCCCTTCCCCCTTCTGATTATCCCCCTTTCTTTATCCCTTTCTTCCCCTAGCGATCTTCCTACTTCTTATGTTCCATAGATGAGAGAAACCATATGATAATTGTCTTTCTCTGCTTGACTTATTTCACTAAGCATTATCTCCTCCTGTGCCGTCCATGTTGCAGCAAATGTTGAGAAATCGTTCTTTCTGATAGCTGAGTAATATTCCATTGTATAAATGGACCACAACTTCTTAATCCAGTCATCTGTTGAAGGGCATCTCGGCTCCTTCCACGATTTAGCTATTGTGGACATTGCTGCTACAAACATTGGGGTGCATATGGCCCTTCTCTTCACTACGTCTGTATCTTTGGGGTAAACACCCAGTAGTGCAATGGCTGGATCATAGGGTAGCTCAATTTTTAACTTTTGAAGGGACCTCCACACTGTTTTCCAGAGTGGCTGTACCAACTTGTATTCCCACCAACAATGTAGGAGGGATCCCCTTTCTCCACATCCTCTCCAACAATTGTCTCTTGCCTTGTCCATTTTTGCCATTCTAACTGGCATAAGGTGGTATCTCAGTGTGGTTTTGATTTTAATTTCCCTGATGGCTAATGATTTTGAACATTTTTTCATGTGTCTGTATGTCTCCATTGGAAAAGTGTCTGTTCATATCTTCTGCCCATTTTATGATTTGTTTATTTGTTTCTCATGTATTGAGTTTGAGAAGCTCTTTTTAGATCTTGGATACCAGTCTTTTGTCTGTAGTATCATTTGCAAATATGTTCTCCCATTCCGTGGGCTGCCTCTTAGGGGTTTTTTGTTGTTGTTGTTGTTGTTGTTGTTTCCTTGGCTGTGCAAAAGCTTTTTATCTTGATGAAGTCCCACAAGTTCATTTTATCTTTTGTTTCTCTTGCCTTTGGAGATGTGTCATGTAAAAGGTTGCTTTGGCCGATGTCGTAGAGGTTGCTGCCTATGTTCTCCTCTAGAATTTTGATGGATTCGTGTCTCACATCGAGGTCTTTCATCCATTTGGAGTTTATTTTTGCGTATGATGTGAGAGAGTGGTCAAATTTCATTCTTTTGCATGTAGCTGTCCAATTTTCCCAGCACCATTTATTGAAGAGACTGTCTTTTTTCCACCAAATGTTTTTTCTTCTTTTGTCAAAGATTAGTTGCCCAAAGAGCCGAGGGTCCATTCTGGGTTCTCTACTCTGTTCCATTGGTCTATGTGTTTCTTTTTGTGCCAGTACCATGCTGTCATTGTGATCACAGCTTTGTAGTATAGCTTGAAATCTGGCAACGTGATGCCCCCAATTTTGTTTTTCCTTTTCAACAATTCCTTGGAGATTCGGGGTCCTTTCTGGTTCCACTCAAATTTAAGGGCTGTTTGTTCCAGTTCTTTGAAAAATGTCATTGGTATTTTGATCGGGATGGCATTGAAAGTGTAGATTGCTCTGGGTAGCATAGACATTTTAACTATGTTTATTCTTCCGATCCATGATCATGGAATATTTTTCCATCTTTTTTGTGTCTTCCTCAATGTCTTTCAAGAGTGACTTATAGTTTCTAGAATATAGATCCTTTACGTCTCTGGTTAAGTTAATTGCAAGATAACATATGATTTTTGGTGCTATTGTAAATGGGATGCATTCCCTAATTTCTCTTTCTTCAGTCTCATTGTTCATGTATAGAAATGCAACTGATTTCTGAGCATTGATTTTGTATCCCGCCACATTACTGAGTTGCTCTATAACTTCTAGTAGTTTGGGAGTGTTTTGATTAGATCATTTAATCTATTTATATTCAAGGTTACTTTTGATAGGCATGTATGTATTGCCATTTTGTTACTTGTTTTACAGTTTTTTTGTAGTTATTCTCTGTTACTTTTTCCTTGCTCTTGTCTGATGGCTTTCTTTAGTGATATGGTTCTATTCCTTTCTCTTTATTTTTTGAATACCTTTGCAGGTTTTTTATTTGCGGTTACCATATCTTATTCAGATAGCAGTCCATATTAAGTTGATGGTAACTTAAATTTAAAGCCATTCTAAAGCACTAAATTTTTGTCTCCTTTCCCATGTTTCCTGCATATAATTTCATAATTTACATCCTTTAATTTTGAAAATCCCTGGACTGTTTTTATAGATAGAATTGATTTTACTTCTTTTGTGCTTTAATCCCCATAATGATTTTATAAGCCATTAATCTACTACTTTGATTATGTTTGCATGTAATTGTGAATTTTTTTTTCCTTTTCCAATTTTTACTCTTGACTGTGACCTTTTCCTTCTACTCAGACAATTCCCTTTAATATTCCTTGCAAGGCTGTTTTCCTTGCCCTTGTGTTTGTCTAGGAACCTCTTTATCTCTCCTATTCTGAATGATAGCTTTACTGGGTAGAGTATTCTTGGTTGCAAATTTGTATTTTCAGCACTTTGAATATATCATGCCACTTTTTTCTGGTCTGTAGTTTTTGTTGAACAATAAGCTGATACCCTTATGGAGTTTCCATTGTATGCAATTGTGATCCTTTCTCTGGCTGGTTTTGAAATTCTCTCTTTGTTACTACTTTTTGCAATTTCATTATGTATCTTGGTGTGGACCTCCTGAATTGATTTTGTTCGTGGCTTTCTGTGAATTCTGGATCTGGGATTCCCAGATTAGGGAAGTTTCAGTTATTATTTCTTCAAGTAAATTTTCTCCCACCTTTTCTCTTTTCTCCTTCTGGGTTACCTATAATGCAAATGCTATTATCCTTGATGATGTCACTGATTTCCCCTAAACTATTCTCATTTTTTATTATTCTGTTTTTTTCTTTTTGCTGTTCAGCTGGGTTGTTTCTCATTATTCTGTCTTGCATCTTGCTGATCTGTTCTGCTTCCTCTAGTCTACTAATATTCCAACTACTGTATTTTTAATTTCAGTATTCAAGTCTTCATCTCTGAATCATTATTTACATTTTCTATCTTTTTGTTGAAGATCTCACTGAGATCCTCCACTTTTTTCTTAAGGCTAGTAAATGCGTTTATGAGCATTACTTTGAATTTTTATCAGGCATATTTCTTATCTTTATTTCCCTTTGCTCTTTTGCTGTGGTTTTGTCCTGCTCTTTCATATGAGACATATTCTTCTGTCTCATTTTTTCTCACTCTGTTTCTATATATTAAGAAAGTCAACTATGTCTCCTTCTTTTTAATGTACTGGCCTTATGAAGATGAGGTCCTATAATGCCCTGTAGCACCTGTTCACCAGAACCAAGCACTTCAGGGTTTTTTGGGTTTTTGTTTTTGTTTTTTTACCTATGTGTGTTGCATGCACCCTACTGTTGGGGTTGAGCCAAATTGTCCTTCAGTCTAGCAGGCTGCAATGACTCTCTTCATCTATTTTGGGAAGGGTTGATCCCTGTGCTGTTTAAGGGCCAGTCTGGGGCTTTCTTGGACTTGAGTTGTGTCAGACCAAATGCTTGCCCTCAGCCCATTTGCCAGAAATGCAGTCGCACCAATGTGTAGGGTGATCTTCCTATGTTTTCCCATGAGACGCTTTCATTGTTGGATGGAGTCTGTAGTTAGACCAGATGTCTGCCCCCAGTTTCTGTTGGTAGTGCAGTGACCTCAAACTACAGGGTTCTCTTTTTATCCTGCCTCTGTGGTGTTTTTGTTGATGGATGGGGTTGGCTGTCAGTTCAGATGTGTGCACCAGCCCATACTGGGGGCTACAGTCAAAATGGTATTTGTGCTTATCTTCCTCCTTCCCCAGCAAGAGTCACTTTGGAGTGGTCCTAGCAGGGCATGTGGTGTTAGCAAGTTATGTAGAAAGTGTTCATGCTGATTCTCACAGGTGTCCTGGTATCTTGCCTGGGTGGATATGGGAGGGATAGAAATGGTGCCTGCAAACACTTTTGTTCTTAGGGAAGTCTTCTGAATATCCATGCTCCTTCAGCACAAGTTCTGAGATTAATAAGTAAATCTCTCTCCCATATACCCCAGGTACTCTTCAAACTGCTTCTTCTATGCTGTATTTCAGGAGGATTGTTTGTTGTGCTGTATCTTTCAGGGTGGTGACTTAACTTCTCATAACCTTCCAGCTCTCCCAGAGCCAAGCTCACTAATTTTTAAAGTACCAGATTTAAGTCTCATGGATTGTAAAAACTCATGAAATTAAGCCCCACTGGTTTTCAAAGCCAAATGTTATGGGGATTTGTCTTCCCAGTGCAGGTCCTCCATGTCTAGGGTGCCTAGTGTGGGGTCTATCCTCTCTCTTCTGTGGTATCCCTCCCATTTGTGGCAGTCTCCTCAGAAGTTTGATTCCTAACTTTCTGCCCCCCTACCCTTTTGGATGTGACCTCCTCTCTATGTTTAACTGTGGAGAGTCTGTTCTACCAGTCTTCAAGTCATTTTCTGGGTTAATTGTATGGATGTGGCTGTTATATAGGTATATTTGAGACAATGTGAGCTTAGGATCCTCCTATTCCATCATCTTCAAAGTTAATACACACTTTTGTCCAGTCATATCTAGCCGCAAATGGAGTGCAACTCACATTTATGTCTGGACTAATTTTGGGCCCCCCAACCTGATAATAACTAAACCAATTTCCTCATGACACCAAACAAGCTTAGTAAAATATTACCACTCCTGTTAGATATCTGCAACTTCTGAGATCATAGTTCTTGGGCATAAAATAAGCAAGTGTGCTGGAAAGTGGCACACTTAACTCTAGAAATTAAGGATCCCTTTAGCTTAACCTTTGGGTTTCTTGGACATGAACTAATATCTAAAAAGTATATGCTGCAGGGTTGGGGACTGTGTGTGTTTTAGAGTGTACCTTATTGCATGGAAGTTTTCCTGAGGTTCTCAGGTGACCTAGTGTCAATCCAACCCATTCTATATCCTATCACAGAAGTTGTCTTAAGGTGGTAAGCACTCTAACAGCCTTTAAATGCTTGACATGCGCCCACCAATTTTTGTGTCTTTTTGGCCTCCAAGATCCCCATTAGCAATATCCTTTACAAAACAAGGCAAACAAACATGTGGACCATAAATCAGCAATAACCAAAAGATGTTACTGTGTCCTGGCCACAAGAAGGACCTGTGTGCACCACCATTAGTTCCTGTGGAAACTTGCTGAGGTTTTCCATCTGGGGAACAGTAGTCTGAAAGACTAAGGGCTTGGATCCTGGTAGACCCTTCTGCCAGCACAGCTGGGTTCCAGGACAAAAAAAAAAAAAAAACCTACCAGCTAAACTGGGTTCCAGGCAACTATGTCAGGTCAGTTGGCTCTGAGAAAAATCATTTTTCAGCTCAAGCTAACCCACCCTGTAAAGGAAAGCCAGCTGTATCAGGAACTCAAATGCAAAATAGGGCACAGCTTCAGAACTGAGAGGAGCTTACCTACAGCCCTCAGAAATAGTGAGAAAGATAGTGAATATAAAAAGTTTGTGCCGTTGTCCCCAAATGCTTCTGGAAGTTGGCTTCAGATCCCACCACTGCTACCAAATCCATTAAATAATAAAATTTCAACCAAGTAAATTAAAAAATTCTAATTGGCTTTATTAATCAATTAATGAATTGGGCATCTTCTCATTGAGCAAGTAGAGGGGAATTCCAAAGGGCCACAGAAAAGGAAAGGTTTTTAGTGGTAGAGAAGGAGTGGAAAAAAGGAAACTGTTAGCAAAGAATTCATTGTTTTAGGCAAGGTTACCATCCTAAAGGGAACAGAAAGGGTCTGTCAGTAAATTTCATAGTACTGACCCAGAAATTCCCATGTTGACTAGTTAAAGGTTACATTTCTGGGGGTTGAAACTGCAATTAAGTGTTAAGTCTTAGTTTACTGTTTTGTGGTCTTAACCTAAATGATGTCATTTGGGGCTTGCAGTTTTCTGTTTTTTTTTTTTAATTTAGGTTTTATTTTAATTCAAGTTAGTTAATATATACTGTTATATTAGTTTCAGGTGTACAATATAATGATTCAACAATTCCATAAATCACCCTGCACTCACCTTGACTAGTGCATTCCTTAATGCCCATCACTTATTTCACCCCTCTCAACTCCTCCCCTCTGATAGCCACTTGTTCTCTATAATTAAGTCTGTTTCTTGCTTTGTGGTTTTCTTTTTTTAAAAGATTTTATTTATTTATTTGACAGAGAGAGCACAAGCAGGGTGAAGGGGCAGAGGGAGAGGGAGAAGCAAGCTCCCCACTGAGCAAGGAAGCCCCCCCACCCACATGAAGCTCAATGCCAGGACTCTGGGATCATGACTGGAGCCGAAGGGAGATGCTTAACTGACTGAGCCACCTGGGTACCCCTGTGGTTTTCTTTTTAACACAACCGTTGACTTAAATTTCCTAAGAGACTTATGGGACACCCGTGTGGCTCAGTCGATAGTGTCTACCTATGGCTCCAGTCATGATTTCAGGATCCTTGGATCGAGTTCTGCATTGAGTTCCTTGCTCAGAGGAAAGACTGCTTCTTCCTCTGCCTGCCACTTCCACTTCTTGTCCACTCTCTCTCCCTCTCTCTCGCTCTCTCTGACAAATAAATAAATAAAAACTTTAGAAGAAGCTTTCCTAAGAGACTTTTAATCTTAGTATATTAATTATGGGAAAATACACACAACAAATAATTACCATTTTAATAATTTTTAACTGTTCAATTTAAACAGTTCAATTGCCTTAAGTGCATTCACATTGTTTTGCAACCATCATCACTATCCATTTCCAGAACTATTTTATCATTCCATATTGAAACATTGTATCCATTTAATAATAACTTTTCATCCCATTCCCATCTTCCTTAAACCTCAGTAACCTCTGTTCTACTTTCTGTCTCTATGAATTTGGCTACTCTAGGTACCTCAGATAATTGGAAGCACACAGTATTTGTCCTTTTGGGTCTGGCTGATTTCACTTAGCTTACTTTCTTTGAAGTTCATTCATGTTGTAATATGTATTAAGATTTCATTTCCTTTTTAAAATGTATATTTTCGGCTTCCAGTTCCAAGATGGCAGAGGAGCAGGAGACCTAAAGTTTGTCGGATCCCAGGAATTCAACTAAGGATCTACCAAACCATTCTGAATACCTATGAACGCAACTGGAGAATAAAGAAAAGAGTAGCAGAAACTCTATGAATAGAAAAGTGACCACTTTCTGCAAGGAGGAGAAAAGATGGCAGAGGAGTAGGGGACTCCTTTCTCAGCTGGTCCCCTGAGTCGAGCTGGATATCTACCAGACCATCTGGAAAACCCAAGGAATCAGCCTGAGATGTAGGAAGATACATCTGGATCTCTACAAACCAACATCTCCAGCACTTAATATTGAGGTACAAAGTGGGAAGCTGTGAATCCGTGCACAGATATCGGAAGATAAATGGAAGGGGGAAGGAGCCGACGTGCTCAATTGCCGGGAAGCAGTAGCCACTTGCACTGGGGAGCAGGCCAGACTCGCAGAGCAGCACCTATGAGAAAGCAGACTGAGACTGTGAGTCTGGGAATGCACGTGCAACCAGACTGAAAACTGGAGCTCCAGAGCGCTCACTGGAACTGGACTGATACGAGGAGCTCAGGAATGGGTGAGCGACCAGACTGTAAACCGGCGCTCCAGAGTGTGCACGAACCACACTGAAACAGGGAGCTCAGGAGCGCGTGCAGGAACTGGGGGCTGCTGGAGGAGTTAGAAGCACAAAGGACAGAGACAAGCCGGCCCTGGAAGTGGCGGTTCGGAGAGTGGCTGTGCGGTGCACAACCGGGGATGCCGCAGAGATTTTAGCAGCACCAATAGAAACAGAGTTAAAATGGCCAAGAGAGCTCAGTGGAGAGTGGACTGTGATCTCTCTGTCCTGAGACAGAGGCTAGGATAGAGCTCTTGCTACTTTGACTCTCAGATGAGTCACAGAAAAACACCAGGGAAAGCCACCAGAGAACGAAAGCCCAGAAATACCAGCTTACATTGTGCCAATCCCCATCCCCACTCGCAGGGAACAGGGAGACTCTACCCAAACAGGGTTGCCTGAGGATCAGTGCAGCAGTCCCCTCCTGCAGAAGGCAGACTAAAAAATCAAGAAGCCCACATACCTAAGGACCCTATAAAACAAGTGCACACTGCCTGGGCCCTAGTCAATAATCTGGGCTCTGGGCATCCCCACAACCTCTCTTCATCAGAATGAGGAGGAGGAGAAATCCCCCCCCAGCAAAGAAAATATAATGAGTCTGTGGCTTCTGCCACAGAACTGATGGATATGGATATAACCAAATTGTCAGAAAAGGAGTTCAGAGTAACAATGGTCAAGATGATGTGTAGGCTTGAAAAAATATTAACAAAAATATTAACGAGAATATAGAATCTCTAAGGGCAGAAATGAGAGTGAATCTGGCAGAAATTAAAAATGCTATGAATCAAATGCAGTCAAAACTAGATGCTGTGATGACCAGGGTAAATGAGGCAGAAGAACGAATTAGTGAATTGGAGGATGGGATGGTAGAAGAGAAAGTTAAAACAGAAACTTGGCTCAAAAAAACCCAATCTCAAGAATGTACATTACGGGAGATTACTGACTCAATGAAACATTCTAATGTAAGAATCATTGGCATCCCTGAGGGGGTGGAGAAAGACAGAGGTTTAGAAAAGATATTTGAGCAAATTGTAGCTGAAAACTTCCCTAATCTGGCAAAGGAAACAAACATTCGTGTTCAAGAGGCAGAGAGGACCCCTCCCAAGGTCAATGAGAACAGACCTACACCACATCACGTCATAGTGCAATTCGCAAATATTAGATCGAAGGATACAGTATTGAAAGCAGCCAGGGGGAAGAAAATCCTTATGTACAGAGGGGAAAATATCAGAATAACATCAGACCTGTCTACAGAGACCTGGCAGGCTAGGAAGGGTTGGCAGAGTATTTTCAAAGGTCTATCTGAGAAGAACATGCAGCCAACGATCCTTTATCCAACAAGGCTGTCATTCAGAATTGATGGAGAGATAAGGACCTTCCAGGATCGGCAGAAACTGAAGGAATTTGTAATCACCAAACCAGCCTTATATTAGATATTAAGGGGGGTTCTATAAAAGTAAAAAGGACCCAAGAGTGATACAGAACAGAAATTAACAATCTATAGAAAGAAAGACTTCACAGGCAACATGACATCATTAAAATCATATCTCTCAATAATCACTCTCAATGTGAATGGCCTAAATGCTCCCATAAAACACTACAGGGTTGCAGATTGGATAAAAAGATATCACCCATCCATTTTCTGTCTACAAGAGACTCATTCTGAACTGAAAGATACAACCAGACTGAAAGTGAATGGATGGAAACCATTTTTCATGCCAATGGACCTCAAAAGAAAACTGGGGTAACAATTCTTGTATCAGACAGATTAGATTTTAAACTAAAGACTGTAGTTAGCGATACAGAAGGACACTACATGATTCTTAAAGGATGTATCCAACAAGTGGATGTGACAATTATAAATATATATGCCCCCAACAGGGGAGCAGCTAGATGCACAAGCCAACTCTTAACCAGAATAAAGAGATATATAGATAAAAATACATTAATAGTAGGGGACCTCAACACTCCACTATCAGCAATAGACAGATCACCTAAGCAAAAAATCAACAAAGAAATAAGAGCTTTGAATGACATAGTGGACCAGATGGACCTCATAGATCTATATAGAACAACAAAATACTTATTCTTTTCGAATGTACATGGGACTTTCTCCAGAATATACCATATACTGGGTCACAAAACAGGTCTCAACCGATACCAAAAGACTGAGATTATTCCTTGCATATTCTCAGACCACAGTGCTTTAAAACTGGAATTCAAGCACAGGGAAAAATTTGAAAGAAACTCAAAGACGTGGAAACTAAGAACCATCCTGCTCAAGAATGATTGGGTAAACCAGGTAATTAAAAATCAGTTTAAACAATTTTTGGAGACCAGTAAAAATGAAAACACATCAGTCCAAAACCTATGGGACACTGCAAAGGCAGTCCTAAGGGGAAAATACATAGCCATCCAGGCCTCACTCAAAAGAATAGAAAAATCGAAAATGCAGTTTTTATATTCTCACCTCAAGAAGCTGGAGCTGGAACAGAAGAACAGGCCTAACCCACGCATGAGAAGGCAGGTGATCAAGATTAGAACAAAAATCAATGAATTAGAAACAAGGAGCAGAGTAGAGCAGATCAAAAGAACTAGAAGCTGTTCTTTGAAAGAATAAGTAAGATCAATAAGCCAGTGGCCAGACTTATTCAAAAGAATAGAGAAAGGACCCAAATTAATAAAATTATGAATGAGAGGGGAGAGATCACAACCAACACCAATGAAATAAGAAGAATCATTAGAAACTTTTATCAACAGCTTTATGCCAATAAATTAAAAAACCTTGAAGAAATGGATGCCTTCCCAGAAACGTATAAATGACCAAGGCTGAAACAGGAACAAATTGATTAAACAGACTGATTAATTATGAAGATTTTGAGGCAGTGATCAAAAACCTCCGAAAAACAAGAGTCCAGGGCCTGATGGATTCCCCGGGGAATTCTACCAAACATTCAAAGAAGAAATAATACCTATTCTCCTGAAGCTGTTTCAAAAAATAGAAACAGAAGGAAAACTACCAAACTCATTCTATGAGGCCAGTATTACCTTGATCCCCAAACCAGGCAAAGACCCCATCAAAAAGTAGAATTACAGACCCTGATAAATGCACAGAAGTGACTTACCATGGTTTTGTCCAAGGAGGGGGCCTGAATTCCTCTGTAGCTCTAAGTCAGCCATCACAGGGCTGGGCTTGAAACACAAATGTGAAGAACTCAAATTTTCATTTATCAAACGTATCAATCACGGATTCTAGATTGCTTTGATGGAATGGATCTATATGTAATGAGACTGGCCCTTTAATGATTAAATATGGTGTTTGCTTTAAAAAAAAAGAAGAAGAAGAAAGCCATAGTCCTTCCCTTACAATGATATTTAAAGACACTATTCAACCAAGGTGTAAAGAATACAGCCAATGAGATATGATTTTTAATAAGTATAACAAATCATTTTCAAATGGATTGGCTATTCTTGAGATATATATGGCCACTTTGAATTTTCATCTCCTCCAGAATTCTCTTTCTCTTCTTCCCCGGGATGGCACACAGGTGCTTCCAGGAATTCTCTACTTTATTCTTTCAACCTCCCTAACATCAGTTCTCTAGTCCATGTAAGTAGGGTGGTTTTGTGCTTTAAAAAATGAGGGACTATATAGCACTTTAGATGGTTTCAACACGCTCCAAAAAACTCGCTCACACCTCGAGGTAAATGCTAATTGGTGAACTGTTTGGAATTTCTGGAAGAATTTCCAGCAATGCAAATGATATTCAAATGATAATTAACCAAGAGCTGAAAAATGTATTCGCAATCACCGAACACCAAGGAATCTTTACCAGTCTCTGATACAGCCACACTTTTTACCGGACCTGTTTGAGTAGCTACTGAGAATTTCTTTTCTAGGAGGCTGGGGACACTATTTAGAAAACCTTCTAGACCAAAAGCTCTGGTATGTCAGCTTGCCAAAAGCCATGATATATTTAACCTTTCTTTGAAAGAGTGACACTCACTTTTATACACTCATCACACAATGCTTCCCATTAAAACAACAATGAAAACAGCCATCACTGGCAAAGCACAGACCCAGGCACATAATCACATAACCAAAAGATGAATTTAGAGGGTGCTTACTATTTCCAATTGACTACAACTGAATCCAAAGTCCCGTTCCTCATACATACCTTTGAAAATTCAGAGAAAAGACAAAACATGAGAATAACATAGTGCACATGGATTCATAAGGAATCAATTTGCAGTGAAGACTTTAGCATTTCCTTTTAGAAGAATCAAAATAAGATTAATATCAACATCTGAAATTGAGGAAGAGATCATTTCCTTGTCAAAACAGGGAGGGTATTGCTTTATGATCTTTAACTTGTCCACTTCCTAAATCTCATTTGTTGTCATCTTGCCCAAATCAAGACAGCCAAGATGACATTGTAAAAGGAAATGCTAAAGCGTGCTTCTAGAAATAGAATGAGGACTTCCAATTCACTCATATGAGTTATTCTTAATTTCTCTGGTCCTCATTGGATGGCTGGTTATGGCAGGTCAGGGGTCATTTATAGTTCATGCTCAGCAGAATCTTTGCCCCTTGAAACTCACATGCTGATGCCTTTTAAGCATTAAGCTACACAATTCTATTCCTGATTTTTTTGATGACTTATTTATTTATTTGCGAGCTAGAGAGAGCATGAGCTCGAGAGGGGCATGGGGCAGAGGGCAGAGGGAGAGAGAATCTCAAGCAGACTCCCTGCTGAGGATGGAGCCTGATGTAGGGCTCAATCCCACAACCCCAAGATCATGACCTGAGCTAAAAATCAAGAGTCCAAAGCAAGAGCCATCCAAGTGCCCTGCAAAATTCTATTCTTGAAAAAAAGCCTTTTAATTACAAAAATACTTTTGTTGTGAGAGGCTGGCTCTCAGTCAGAGTTGAGAGGAGGAAGAAGAAAGGCATAGCTTTGTTTTCCATTTTGCAATTCAGGCTTTAAGGAACTGTGCTAACTTATTTAATTTATTTTAGGGAACAAAATTGTTTAAGCTATGCAAATTTGTATGAACCTACAGGTATGTCCTACCCTTCAAATTATTTCAAATATTTCCTACCATGTGCTATTCAAAGGCCTGCAATTTTAATAAGATTGCATGCATATACATCACTTTACTAGTTTAAAAATGTTTCCCTACACTATGTCTTGTTTAATCACTGGAACAACCTGCTTAATGGGCAGGGCGGGCTCTATTATCCTCCGTAAGCATGGGGGGGGGGGCGCTCATTAATTCATTCATGGAAGTCTGAACCTAGAGCACGTGTTAGGGCTGTGCTGCCCCCAGAGATGCCAGCATTCACTTGAAGTCAGTGAAATCACCGAGGAAGGAGCCAGGGCAGGAGAGATGCTGCTCTTCGCTATAACTGACTGTGGGTAGTGATTTTTGAGGAGAACGCAAGTATGTAGTGAGAGGTGAATACTATTAGCTTACCTCAAGTGAATTTTGAAAAGGTGATAGATACATCTGTTGTCCACGATAAATGCAGATTCTTGACAGAGATTAAAATTTTTTTTGAGGTGAATTCACAGGACTTTTATTTAATTATTTTTTAAAATGTTTTTTATTATATTATGTTAGTCACCATACAGTACATCCCTGGTTTTTGATGTAAAGTTCAACAGAGATTAAAATTTAATTCAAGAAAAAAAAATAAAATTTATATTTTAAATAAAATTTGTATATATTTAAGATATACAACATGATTATTTGATATACATATCATCTCTTCACATAGTTACCTTTTTTTGTGATGAGATTTCCTGGAGCCTATACTCATGGTATATTGCCATTGTGCAATATAGTATTATTATGCATAGTCATCATTCCCACATATTAGTTCACTACACTTGTTGATCCTACATAACTACAATTTTCAAACTATTACAACATCTCTCCTTTATCCCATCACTCGGTCTCTGGTAACTACCATTTTAATCTGCTTCTGAGTTCAACTTTTTAAAAAATTTGCAGATTCTACATATGAGATCATACAGTATCTGGCTTTCTCTGTCTGTCTTATTTCACTTAGCATAATGTCCTCAAGGTTCATCCATGTTGTCACAAATGATAGGATTAACTTCATTCTAATGGCTGAATAATATTTCATTGTGTATGCATTTACATTGTATATATAATCTTCTTTATCCGTTCATCTGTTCACAGACACTTGAGTTGATTTTATATCTTGACTATTGTGAATAATCCTGCAATGAACATGGGAGGGCAGATAATAATTTGATTTCATTTTGGTATATACCCAGAAGTGGGATTGTTGAATCATATGGTAGTTCTATTATTATTTTTATACTGAGATATTGATGGGCAGCACTGTATAAGTTTCAGGTGACAGTATAAAGACTTGACTTAAATATATTTTGAAATGATTACCACAATAAGTTAACATTCATCACCTCAATAGTTATTTTTTCCCCTGTGATGAAAACTTTAAAGATTTACTATCTTACTCTCTTCAAATATACATACAACAGTGATAACAATAGTGATCATGTTGTTGCTTTTGCTCAGGATTGTTTTGATTTTTTGGTCTTTTGTGGTTCCATATGAATTTCTAGATTAAAAAAATATTTCTGTTAAAAATGCTATTAGAATTTAGGAGAAATTGCATTGATATATAGATTGCTTTGGGTAGTATGGACATTTTAACAATTCTAATTCTTATTCATGAACACAGGATAGCTTTGCATGTTTTGGTGTGTCTTATTCAATTTCTTTCTTCAATGTTTTATAACTTTTAGGGTATAGATCCCTTATTTTCTTGATTAAATTCATTTCTATTTTATTGTTTTTATGCTGTTATAAATTGAGTTGTTGCCATAATTTATTTTTCAGATACTTTGTGGCTATTGTATAGAAATGCAACTGAATGTAGTATGTTGATTTTGTATCCTGCAAATTTACTGCATTTGTTTTTTAGTTATAAGAGGTTTGCTGTCAATGAGATCATGTCTTCTGGAAATAGAGACAATTTCACCTCTTTCTTTTGGATTTGAATGCTTTTTATTTCCTTTTCATGCTTAATTGATCTGGATAAGACT
Organism: Ursus americanus; assembly: GCF_024610735.1. Classification (NCBI taxonomy): domain Eukaryota; kingdom Metazoa; phylum Chordata; class Mammalia; order Carnivora; family Ursidae; genus Ursus; species Ursus americanus. Next base: position 70,658,805 of record NC_142164.1, read on the forward strand.
TCTAGTACTGGGGCGCCTGGGTAGCGCAGTCGTTAGGCGTCTGCCTTCAGCTCAGGGCGTGATCCTGGTGTTCTGGGATCGAGTCCCACATCGGGCTCCTCTGCTGGGAGCCTGCTTCTTCCTCTCCCACCCCCCCTGCTTGTGTTCCCTCTCTCATAGCATGTCTATGTCTGTCAAATAAATAAATAAAAAATCTTAAAAAAAAGACTTCTGGTACTATATTGAAAAGAAGTAGTGAAAGTTGGGATTCATGTCTTTTTACTTGTTATTGACAGAAAAGCTTTTAGTTTTATAGCATTAAGTATGATGTTAGCTGAGGGTTTGCCACATATGGCTTTCACTATTTTGAGGTATATTCCCTTCATACTCACCTTGTTGAAAGATTTATTTAATAAAAAGTGATGTTAACTTTTGTCGAATGATTTTTCTGTATCTACTGAAATGATCATAAGACTTTAATCCTTCATTCTTTTCATATGGTGAAATACATTTACAGATTTGTGTATGTTGAACCACACTTCCACCCTTGGGATAAATCCCACCATTGATCATGGTGTTTGACACATACAGCATACTGTTTAATTTGGTTTGCTAGTGTTTTGTTAGGTATTTTGACATCTATGTTCATTAGAGTTATTGACCTGTAACTTTCTTTTCTTGTACAGTCCGTGTCTGGTTGTGACATAAAAATAATACTGTCCCTGTGAGGTTTTGAGGTGTTCCTTCCTCTTGAATTTTTTGAAATATTTTTAGAAGGATTTTTTATTGGCATCAGTATTTCTTTAAATGTTTGATAGAATTCATCACTGAAGCCATTATTTGCTAGGCTTTAATTTATTGGGAGATTTTTTTAAAAATATTTTTTATTATATTATGTTAGTCACCATACAGTACATCCCTGTTTTTGATGTAAAGTTCGAAGATTCATTAGTTGCATATAACACCCAGTGCACCATGCAATACGTGCCATCCCCACCACCCATCACCAGCCTATCCCATTCCCAAACCCTCCTCCCCTCTGAAGCCCTCAGTTTGTTTCTCAGAGTCCATAGTCTCTGATGCTTCATTCCCCTTTCTGATTACCCCCCCCTTTCTTATTCACTTTCTTCTCCTACCGATCTTCCTAGATCTTGTGTTCCATAGATGAGAGAAACCATATGATAATTGTCTTTCTCTGCTTGACTTATTCACTTAGCATAATCTCCTCCAGTCCCATCCATGTTGCTGCAAATGTTGGGTAATCGTTCTTTCTGATGACTGAGTAATATTCCATTGTATATATGGACCATATCTTCTTACCCATGAGCATGGAATATCTTTCCATCTTTTTATGTCTTCCTCAATGTCTTTTAAGAGTGATTTAGAGTTTCTAGAATATAGGTCCTTTATGTCTCTGGTTAAGTTAATTCCAAGGTAAAGTATGGTTTTTGGTGCTATTGTAAATGGGATGGATTCCCTAATTTCTCTTTCTTCGGTCTCGTTATTCGTGTACAGAAATGCAACTGATTTCTGAGCATTGATTTTGTATCCCGCCACGTTACTGAATCGCTCTATAACTTCTAATAGTTTGGGAGTGGCTTCTTTTGGGTTTTCCATATAGAGTATCATGTCATCTGCGAAGAGAGACATTTTGACTTCTTCTTTGCCTATTCGAATACCTTTGATCCCTTTTTGTCATCTGATTGCTGTTGCAAGGACTTCTAGTACTATGTTGAATAATAGTGGCGAGAGTGGGCATCCTTGTCGAGTTCCTGATCTTAAGGGAAAGGCTTCCAGCTTTTCCCCATTGAGAATAATATTTGCAGTAGGCTTTTCATAGATGGCTTTTATGAGATTGAGAAATGTACCTTCTATTCCTACACTCTGAAGGGTTTTAATCAGGAAAGGATGCTGTATTTTGTCAAATGCTTTTTCGGCATCGATTGAGAGGATCATATAGTTCCTGAGTCTTTTCTTGTTGATATGATGTATCACGCTGATTGATTTACAAATATTGAACCACGCTTGCATCCCAGGTATGAATCCCACTTGATCGTGATGGATAATCCTTTTAATGAACTGTTGGATTCTATTAGCAAGTATCTTGTTGAGGATTTTGGCGTCCATATTCATTAGGGAAATCAGTCTGTAATTCTCCTTTTTGAGGGGGTCTTTGCCTGGTTTGGGGATCAAGGTAATATTGACCTCATAGAATGAGTTTGGTAGCTTTCCTTCTGTTTCTATTTCTTGATATAGCTTTAGGAGAATAGGTATTATTTCTTCTTTGAATATTTGGTAGAATTCCCCAGGAAAACCGTCCAGTCCTGGAGTTTTGTTATTTGGAAGGTTGTTTATCACTGACTCAATTTCTTCATAATTAATTGGCCTGTTTAAGAAATCAATTTCTTCCTGTTTCAATCTTGGTAGTTTATAGGTTTCCAGGAAGGATTCCATCTCTTCCAGATTGCTTAGTTTATTGGCATATAGCTGTTGATAAAAATTTCTAATAATCCTTCCAATTTCAACGGTGTTCGTCGTGACCTCTCCTTTTTCATTCATAATTTTAATAATCTGGGTCCTTTCTCTTTTCTTTTGGATAAGTGTTGCCAGTGGCCTGTCAATTTTATTGATTCTCTCCAAGAACCAGCTTCTAGTCCTGTTGATCTGCTCTACTGTACTTCTGGTTTCTGCTTGATTGATTTCAGCTCTAATTTTGGTCAACTGCTTCCTCGTGCATGGATTAGGCCTGTCCCTCTGTAGCTGTTCTAGCTTCTTGAGGTGAGAATATAAAAACTGCATTTTAGATTTTTCTATTCTTTTGAGTGAGGCTTGGATGGCTATGTATTTCCCCCTTAGGACTGCCTTTGCAGTATCCCATAGGTTTTGGACTGTTGTATTTTCATTCTCATTGGTCTCTGTAAATTGTTTAATTTGATTTTTGATTTCCTGGTTTGTCGAGTCATTCCTGAGCAGGATGGTTCTTAGTCTCCAAGTGTTTGAGTTTCTTCCAAATTTTGCCTTGTGGTTGAGTTCCAATTTCAGAGCGTTGTGGTCTGAGAATATGCAGGGGATAATTTCAATCTTTTGGTATCGGTTGAGACCTGTTTTGTGTCCCAGAACATGGTCTATTCCTGAGAATGTTCCATGGGCATTAGAATAGAATGAGTATTCTTTGGTTCTGTGGTGTAATGTTCTATATATATCTATGAGGTCCAACTCATCGAGTATGGCATTTGAAGCCTTTGATTCTTTGCTTAGTTTTTGCCAGGGTGTTCTGTCTATTTCTGAGAGTGGAGTGTTGAGGTCCCCTACTATTAATGTAGTTTTATCTATATGTCTCTTTATTCTGGTTATGAGTTGGCTTGTGTATCGTGCTGCTCCCCTGTTGGGGGCATATATATTTATAATTGTCATATCCACTTGTTGAATACTTCCTTTAAGAATAATTTAGTGCCCTTCTGCGTCTCTAACTATAGTCTCTAGTTTAAAATCCAATTTATCTGATATGAGAATTGCTACCCCAGCTTTCTTTTGAGGTCCATTTGCGTGAAAGATGATACTCCATCCTCTTACTCTCAGTCTGAATGCATCTTTGGGTTCGAAATGAGTCTCTTGTAGACAGCAAATGGATGGGTCATTTCTTTTTATCCAATCTGCAACCCTGTGGCATTTAAAGCAAGAATTTAAACCATTAATATTAAGACTGAGTACTGAGAGATATGCTTTTAATGATGCCATGTTGCCAGTAAAGTCGTTGTTTGTATTGGCTGTGACTTTCTGTTCTGTATCACTCTTGGGGCCTTTTTACTTTTATAGAACCCCCCCCCCCGTAATACCTCCTGTAGGGCTCGTTTCTTGGTTACGAAATTGGTTAGTGACTGTCGATTCTGAAATGTCTTTATTTCCCCATCAATTCTGAATGACAGCCTTGCTGGATAAAGGATCCTTGGCTGCATGTTTTTCTCTGAAGGAGCTTTAAAAATGCTCCCCCAACCCTTTCTCTCATTCCAGGTCTGTGTAGACAGGTCTGACGTAATTCTGATGCCTTTGCCTTGGTACGTGAGGAATTTCTTTGCCCTGGCCGCTTTCAATACTGTATCCTTGGATCTAATATTTGCGAAATGCACTATGACGTGACATGGCGTAGGTTTGTCGTAGTTGAGCTTGGGAGGGGTCTTCTCTGCCTCTTGGACATGAATGTTTGTTTCCCTTGTTAGATTAGGGAAGTTTTCAGCTATAATTTGTTCAAATATCTCTTCTAGACCTCTGTTTTTCTCCACCCCCTTGGGGATGCCGATGATTCTAACATTGGATCTTTTCATTGAGTCAGTAATCTCCCATAACCTATATTCGTGGGCGTGGATTTTTTTTAAGAGCATCTTCTATTTTCATTTTTTCCTCTATTAACCCATCCTCCAATTCACTAACGCTTTCCTCTGCTTCAGTGACCCTGGCCATCAGAGCCTCTAGTTTTGCCTGCATTTGGCTCATAGAATTTTTAATTTCTGTCAAATTCGCTCTCATTTCTGACCTTAGGGATTCTATATTCTTAGTAAACTTTTCGTTAATACTTTTTTCAATTCTGCTCATCATTTTGAGCATCATGACTCTGAATTCCATTTCTGATAATTTGGTTACATCCATATCCATTATTTCTGTGGCAGAGGCCACAGACTCACTGTCTTTTCTTTGCTGCGGGGGGGGGGGGGGCTTCTCCTTCTTGTCATTCTGATGAGGAGAGGTTGCAGGGTTGTCCAGAGCCCAAATTATTGACTGGGTCCCAGGCCATGCCCCTTGTTTTTTAGGGATCTTAGGGATGTGGGCTTCTTCTTTAAAGATTTTATTTATTTATTTATTTATTTATCTGAGAGAGGGAGACAGACAGTCAGCAAGAACGGGAACAGAAGCAGGGGAGTGGGAGAGGAAGAAGCAGACTCCCAGCGGAGGAGCCGGATGAGGGACTCCTTTCCAGAATGCCGGGATCACACCCTAAGCCGGAGACAGGCGCTCAATGACTGCGCCACCCTGGCGCCCTGGGTTGTGGGCTTCTTGATTTTTCAGCCTGCCTTCTGTGTTCTGGGGGAGGGGCCTGCCGCACCGATACTCAGGCAACCCTGTTTGGGTAGTCTCCGTATCCCCCACGAGGGGAATGGTGATGGGCACGCTGTGAGCCAGTATTTCCAGGCTTTTGTTCTCTGGCAGCTTTCCCTGGCGGTCTGCTATGCCTCTTCTCAGAGTCAGAGCAGCAGAGGCTGCATTGTCACAGAAGAGAGGGATTGCGGCCCGTTCTCCACTGATGTTCTGGCCACTTTAACTCAGTTACTGTTGGTGCTGCTCAACCCTGCAACATCCCGGGATGTGCGCCCCACACCCGGCGTCACTGCCCTCACTTCCAGGGCCGGCGCGCGTCTTTGTCCTTTGTTTTTCTAACGCCGCCAGCCGCCAGCCGCCCCGCTCATGCTCCGGGAGCTCCCGGTCTCAGTCTGGATCCCGTGAGCACACCGGGATTCCGGTGTTCCGCGAGAGGCCTGGTGGCCCGCGTTCACGGCTCACCAGTCTCAGTCCACTCTCTGGCGGGTGCCCTCCATGGTTCCGCCAGCTCCCCCGTGCAGGTGGCTGCTGCTTCCCGGCACCCAAACGCGGCGGCTCCCTCCCCCTTCCGTTTATCTTCAGATATCTGTGCGCGGTTTTACGGCTCCCCTCTTGGTACCTCAATACTCAGCGCTGGAGATGTTCATTTGTAGAGATCCAGATGTATCTTCCTGCGTCTCAGGCTGATTCCGTGGTTATTTAGGCTGGTCTGTTACCTATCCAGCTCGACTCAGGGGACCTGCTGAAAAAGGGGTCCCCTACTCCTCCGCCATCTTAACCTCTCTCCCTGGACATTATCTTCTTAATCCAGTCATCTGTCGAAGGGCATCTCAGCTCTTTCCACAATTTCGTTATTGTAGACAATGCTGCTATGAACATTGGGGTGCATATGTCCCTTCTCTTCACTACGTCTGTATGCTTGGGGTAAATACACAGTAGTGGAACTGCTGGATCAGAGGGTAGCTCAATTTTTAACTTTTTTTGTTTTGTTTTGTTTTTATTGATGTTTTATTTTTTTAATTTTTTTTTTATATATTAGTCACCATACAGTACATCCCTGGTTTCTGATACAAAGTTCGACGATTCATTAGTTGCGTATAACACCCAGTGCACCATGAAATACGTGCCCTCCTTACTACCCATCAACAGTCTTTCCCATTCCCCCCACCCCCCTCCCCTCTGAAGCACTCAGTTTCTCAGAGCCCATAGTCTCTCATGCTTATCCCCCCTTCTGATTACCCCCTTTCTTTATCCCTTTCTTCTCCTACCGATCTTCCTAGCTCTTGTGTTCCATAGATGAGAGAAACCATATGATAATTGTCTTTCTCTGCTTGACTTATTTCACATAGCATAATCTCCTCCAGTCCCATCCATGTTGCTGCAAATGTTGGGTAATCATTTTTTCTGATGACAGAGTAATATTCCATTGTATATACAGACCACATCTTCTTCATCCAGTCATCTGTCGAAGGGTATCTCGGCTCCTTCCACAATTTCCTTATTGTGGAAAATGCTGGTATGAACATTGGGGTGCATATGTCCCTTCTCTTCACTACATCTGTATCTTTGGGTAAATACCCAGTAGTGCAACTGCTGGATCAGAGGGTAGCTCAATTTTTAACTTTTTAAGGGACCTCCACACTGTTTTCGAGAGTGGCTGTACCAACTTGCATTGCCACCACCAGTGTAAGAGGGATCCCCTTTCTCCACATCCTCTCCAACATTTGTTTTTTCCAGCCTTATCAATTTTTGCCATTCTAACTGGCATAAGGTGGTATCTCAGTGTGGTTTTGATTTGAATTTCCCTGATTGCTAATAATTTTGAACATTTTTCATGTGTCTGTTAGCCATTTGTATGTCTTCATTGGAAAAGTGTCTGTTCATATCTTCTGCCCATTTTTTGATTTATTTGTTTCTTGTGTATTGAGTTTGAGAAGTTCCTTGTAGATCTTGGATACCAGTCTTTTATCTGTAGTATCATTTGCAAATATATTCTCCCATTCCGTGGGCTGCCTCTTAGTTTTTTTGACTGTTTCCTTGGCTGTGCAGAAGCTTTTTCTCTTGATGATGTCCCACAAGTTCATTTTATCTTTTGGTTCTCATCCCTTTGGAGATGTGTCATGAAAAAGGTTGCAGTGGCCAATGTCATAGAGTTTGGTGCCTATGCTCTCCTCTAGGATTTTCATGGATTCCTGTCTCACATCGAGGTCTTTCATCCATTTAGAGTTTGTATTTGTGTATGGTATGAGAGCATGGTCAAGTTTCATTCTTTTGCATGTAGTTGTCCAATTTTCCCATCACCTTTTATTGAAGAGACTGTCTTTATTCCACTGGATGTTTTTTCCTGCTTTATCAAAAGATTAGCTGCCCAAAGAGCCGAGGGTCCATTTCTGGGTTCTCTATTTTGTTCCATTGGTCTATGTGTCTGTTTTTGTGCCAGTACCATGCTGTCTTTGTGATCACAGCTTTGTAGTACAGCTCGAAATCCGGCATTGTGATGTCCCCAGCTTTGTTTTTCCTTTTCAACAGTTCCTTGGCGATTCGGGGCCTTTTCTGTTTCCATACAAATTTAAGGACTATTTGCTACAGTTCTTTGAAAAATGTCATCGGTATTTTGATCGGGATAGCATTGAAAGTGTAGATTGCTCTGGGTAGCATGGACATTTTAACTATGTTAATTCTTCTAATCCATGAGCATGGAATATTTTTCCATCTTTTTGTGTCTTCTTCAATGTCTTTCAAGAGTGATTTGTAGTTTCTAGAGTATAGCTCCTTTGCATCTCTGATTAACTTAATTCCAAGGTAACATATGATTTTTGGTGCTGTTGTAAATGGGATGGATTCCCTAATTTCTCTTTCGTCAGTCTCATTGTTCATGTATAGAAATGCAACTGATTTCTGAGCATTGATTTTATATCCCACCACATTACTGAATTGCTCTATAACTTCTAATATTTTGGGAGTGGATTCTTTTGGGTTTTCCATATAGAGTATCATGTCATCTGTGAAGAGAGACAGTTTGACTTCTTTGCTGATTTGGATACCTTTATCCCTTTTTGTTGTCTGATTGCTGTTGCAGGGCCTTCTAGTACTATGTTGAATAATAATGGTGAGAGTGGGCATCCTTGTCATGTTCCTGATCTTAAGGGAAAGGCTTCCAGCTTTTCCCCATTGAGAATGATATTTGCTGTAGGCTTTTCATAGATGGTTTTTATGAGATTGAAGAATGTACCCTCTATTCTTACACTCTGAAGGGTTTTAATCAGGAAACGATGCTGTATTTTGTCAAATGCTTTTTCTGCATCTATTAAGAGGATCATATGATTTTTGGCTTTTATCTTGTTGATAAAATCTATGACACTGATAGATTTGTGAATGTTGAATCACCCTTGAATCCCTGGGATGAATCCCACTTGGTCATGATGGATAATCTTTTTAATGTACTGGTGGATTCTATTAGCAAGGATCTTGTTGAGAATTTTGGCATCCATATTCATTAGGGAAATCGGTCTGTAATTCTCCTTTTTGAGGGGGTCTTTGCCTGGTTTGGGGATCAAGGTAATATTGGCCTCATAGAATGAGTTTGGTAGCTTTCCTTCTGTTTCTATTTTTTGAAATAGCTTTAGGAGAATAGGTATTATTTCTTCATTGAGTGTTTGGTAGAATTCCCCAGGAAAAAGATCCGGTCCTGGCGTTTTGTTTCTTGGAAGGTTTTTAATCACTGTTTCATTCTCTTCACAATTAATTGGCCTGTTTAAATAATCAATTTCTTCCTGATTCAGTCTTGGTAGTTTATAGGTTTCCAGGAAGGATTCCATCTCTTCCAGATTGCTTAGTTTATTGGCATATAGCTGTTGATAAAAATTTCTAATAATCCTTCCAATTCCATCTCTTCCAGATTGCCTAATTTATTGCCATAAGCCTGTTGATAAAAGAATCTAATAATCCTTCCAATTTCATTGGTGTTGCTTGTGACCTCTCCTTTTTCATTCATAATGTATTAATTTGGGTCCTTTCTCTATTCTTTTAAATAAGTCCTGCCAGAGGATTGTCGATTTTATTTATTCTTTCTAGGCACCAGCTTCTAATTCTGTTGATCTCCTCTACTGTGCTCCTGGTTTCTAATTCATTGATTTCTGCTCTAATCTTGATCAACTGCTCTCTCGTGTGTGGATTAGGTCTGTTCCTCTGTTGCTGTTCCAGCTTCTTGAGGTGCGAATATAAATAAAAACTGCATTTTAGATTTTTCTATTCTTTTGAGTGAGGCTTGGATGGCTATGTATATGCCCCTTAGGACTGCCTTTGCAGTATCCCATAGGTTTTGGACTGTTGTGTTTTTATTCTCGTCGGTCTCCATAAATTGTTTAAATTGATTTTTGATTTCCTGGTTTATCGAATCATTCTTGAGCAGGATGGTTCTCAGTCTCCAAGTATTTGAGTTTCTTCCAAATTTTTCCTTGTAGTGAGTTCCTAATTCAAAGCATTGTGGTCAGAATACGCAGGGAATAATTTCAGTCTTTTCGTATCAGTTGAGACCTGTTTTGTGACCCAGAACATGGTCTATTCTTGAGAATGTTCCATGGGCATTAGAATAGAATGAGTATTCTTTGGTTCTGGAGTGTAGTGTTCTATATATATCTATGAGGTCCAACTCGTCAAGTATGGCATTCAAAGCTCTTGTTTCTTTGTTGATTTTCTGCTTATGTGATCTGCCTATTGCTGATAGTAGAGTGTTGAGGTCCCCTACTATTAACGTATTTTTATCTGTATGTCTCTTTATTGCGGTTAAGAGTTGGCTTGTGTATCTAGCTGCTCCCCTGTTGGGGGCATATATATTTATAATTGTCATTTCCACTTGTTGGATATATCCTTTAGGAATAATATAGTGCCCTTCTGTATCTCTAAGTATAGTCTTTAGTTTAATATCCAATCTGACTGAGATGAGAATTGCTACCCCAGCTTTCTTTTGAGGTCCATTGGCATGTAAGATGGTGTTCCATCCCTTTACTTTCAGTCTGGATGTATCTTTAGGTTCAAAATGAGTCTCTTGTAGACAGCAAATGGATGGGTCATGTCTTTTTATCCAATCTGCAACCCTGTGGTACTTTATGGGGGCATTTAGGCCATATGAATTGAGACTGATTATTGAGAGATATGATTTTAATGATGCCATGTTGCTTTAAAGTCTTTGTTTCTATAGATTGTGACTTTCTGTTCTGTATCCCTCTTGGGGCCTTTTTACCTTTATAGAACCCCCATTAATATCTCATGTAGGGCTGGATTCGTGGTTAGAAAATTGGTCAATGACTGGCGATTCTGGAAGGTCTTTATCTCTCCATCAATTCTGAATGACAGCCTTGCTGGATAAAGGATCCTTGGCTTCATGTTTTTCTCTGAAAGAGCTTTAAAAATTCCCCCCAACCCTTTCTCTCATTTCAGGTTTGTGTAGACAGGTCTGACATGATTCTGATACCTTTGCCTTGGTACGTGAGAAATTTCTTTGCCCTGGCCGGTTTCAATACTGTATCCTTGGAACTCATATTTGCAAATTGCACTATGACGTGACGTGGCATAGGTTTGTCGTTGTTGAGCTTGGGAGGGGTCCTCTCTGCCTCTTGGACACGAATGCTCGTTTCCTTTGTTAGATTAGGGAAGTTTTCAGCTACATTTTTTTTAAATATCTCTTCTAGACCTCTGTTTTTCTCCACCCCCTCGGGGATGCCGATGATTCTGACATTGGAACGTTTCATTGAGTCAGTAATCTCCCGTAACCTACATTCTTGAGATTGGATTTTTTTGAGCCAAGTTTCTATTTTAGCTTTCTCTTCTACTATCTCATCCTCCAATTTGCCAATACGTTCTTCTGCCACATTCACCCTGGCCGTCAGAGCATGTAGTTTTGATTGCACGTGATTCATAGCATTTTTAATTTCTGCCAGATTCGCTCTCATTTCCACCCTTAGAGATTCTATATTCTCATTACCATTTTCATTAATACTTTTTTCAAGTCTACACATCATCTTGACCATTGTTACTCTGAATTCCATTTCTGATAATTTGGTTATATTCATATCCATCTGTTCTGTGGCAGAGGCCACAGACTCATTGTCTTTTCTTTACTAAGGGGGGATTTCTCCTTCTCATCATTCTGATGAGGAGATGTTGCGGGGTTGTCCAGAGCCCAAATTATTAATCAGCAACCAGGCAGTGCACACTTGTTTTATAGGGACCTTAGGGATGTTGTCTTCTTTATATTTCAGCCTGCCTTCTGGGGGATGGCCTGCCATGCGGATACTCAGGCAACCCTGTTTGGGTAGTCTCCCTGTCCCTTGTAAGGGGGGATGGGGTTGGGCACACTGTGAGCCAGTATTTCCAGGCTTTTGTTCTCTGGTTGCTTTCCCTGGCAGTTTCCTGTGCCTCTTCTGAGAGTCAGAGCAGCAGTGGTCGAATCTCCGCCTCTGTCTCAGAACAGAGGGATTGCAGACCGTTCTCCACTGATGTCTGGCCACGTTAACTCTGTTTCTTTTGGTGCTGCTCAATCCTGCAGCATCCTGGGATGTGTACCCCACAGCCGCGTCCCAGCCCTCCCTTCCAGGGCCAGCACATCTCTGTTCTTTTTGTTTCTAACACCGCCATCCGCCAGCTGCCCCCACACGCTCCGGGGCTCTGTTTCAGGTGGGTTTGCGTGCACTAATGGTCTCTCCGGTTTTTAGACTGGTCATGCGCATTCCCTGCCTCGTGGTCTCAGTCTGCTCTCTCGCAGGTGCTGGTCCGCAAGTCTGCCCGCTCCGCCGTGCAGGTGGCTTCCCCTTTCTGGCGCGGGAATGTGGCGGCTTATTGGGAGATTTTTGATCACTCATACAATATCCTTACTCATTATTGATTTGTTCACAGCTTCTATTTCTTTATAATTCAGTCTTGATAGGTGGTATATTTTTGGGAAGATATCCATTTCTTTTATGTTATCAAATTTATTGGCATATTAATGTCCATGGTAGTTTCTAATGATCTTTGTGTTTCTGTAGTATCAGATGCAATGTCTACTCTTCTATTTCTAATTTTATTTTTCTGAGTCTTCCCTTTTTGCTTTAGTCTAGCTAAAGATATTTTAATTTTGTTTATTTTCTCAAAGGAAAACATACTCATTTTCACTTTTTTTCTAGTTTCTGTTTCTACTCTGATTATTATTATTGCCTTCTTTTAGCTAACTTTAGGGTTTTTTTCTTGTTTTTTAATTATTTCCATAAAGCTTAAAGTTTGTTTTTTTATTTAAAATGTTCCTTTTGGGGCACCTGGGTGGCACAGCAGTTAAGCATCTGCCTTCAGCTCAGAGCGTGATCTTGGCATTGTGGGATCGAGGCCCGCATCAGGCTCCTCTGCTATGAGCCTGCTTCTTCCTCTCCCACTCCCCCTGCTTGTGTTCCCTCTCTCGCTGGCTGTCTCTATCTCTGTCGAATAAATAAGTAAAATCTTTAAAAAAAATTAAAAAAAATAAAATGTTCCTTTTTCTTCTTTTTAAAAATGTTATTTATTTGAGAGAGAGCACAAGTAGGGGGAGTGGGAGAAGGAGAAGCAAGCTCCCTGCTGAGGATCATGACTGAGGTGAAGGCAGCCACTTAACTGAGTAACCCAGGATCCCTGTTTCTTTTTTCTTAATGTAGGCATTTATTGCTCTAAATTTACACCTATAGAATGTAAATTTAATGCATCCTATAAATTTCGGTATATTCTATTTTTATTTTTGTTTGGTTAACATATAGTGTTATATTAGTTTCAGGTGTATAATGTAGTGATTCAACAATTTAAGATAACTATTTTCCTTGTGATTTCTTCTTTGACTCATTTTTGTTCAGCAATGTTTTGTTTAATTTGTGTATATATTTTTTCAGTTTTCATTTTGCTATTGATTTCTAGTTACATACCGTTACAGTCAGAAAACATCTTGATATGATTTCAACCTTTTTAAATTTCTTAAGATTCTTTTTTGGCCTGGCATAAGATCTATTCTGGAGTATTGTGCACTTGAAAAAAAAAAGTGTATTTTACTGTTGTTGGGTGGAATATTCTATAAATATCTTTGGGTCTGTTTAGTCTATAGAATTGTTCAAATCTGCTATTTCCTTATTGATTTTCTGATTAGGTGAGCAATCCATTCTTGAAAGTGAGATCCTTTATTATTATTGTATTATTGTCTATTTCTCCCTTCAGTTCTGGTTATATTTCTGAAAATATTTAGGTGCACCAATTTGGAGATATATATATATATATATATATATATATATCCATATATAATACTTATATCTTGATTATGATATATATATCATATATATATGATATACGCATATCATGTGTTTCTGATACTACGGAAACACAAAGGATCATTAGAAACTACTATATATATATATATATATATATATATATATATATATATATATAATACTTATATCTTGATTATGAATTGACCCCTTTATCATTATATAGTGGCCTTATTTCTGTCTTTTGGTAATTTTTTACTTGAAGTCTATTTTGTCAGATATAAATATAACCACACATGCTCTCTTTTGGTCATCATTTGCATAGGATATCTTCTTCCATACCTTCACTTTCTGCCTATCTGTGTGCTTAAAATTAGAGTAGCTACATGTATGTTAAGCATAGCATAACATATAGAAAAGTTGAATCACTATGTTGTACACCTGAAACTAATGTTAATGGTGTTTTAAATATACGCAAATTAAAAAAATATACTTCTGATAAATTGAAATAAAATTAATATAAAAAATTGAGTCTCTTGTGGCCAGCATATCAATGGATCTTTTTTATCCATTCAGCCACCATGTATATATTGAAGAATTTAATCCTCTTGCACTTAAAGTAATTATTGATAAATAAGGATTTATTACTGTCATCTTGGTCATTGTTTCCTGATTGTTTTCTAGTTACTTTGTTTTTTTCCCTCTTCCTGTTTTTGAGATTTAATGTTTGTTTGTTTTCTTTAGTGGTATGCTTTGATACATTACTCTTTATGTTTTTATCTATTTCAGGTTTCTTAAATTTTGGGTTAAAATGAAGCTTACATAAAGCATCTCATATTAATAACCAACTATTTTAAGCTAATAACAAATTAAAACCAACAACATACAAAAACTCTACCCTTGAAATCCTCCCCTCACATTTTATGTATTGATGTCACAATTTACACTTTTTATATATGTGTATACATTAAAAATATTGTAGCTGTTGTTATTTTTATACTTTTGAGTTTAACTTTTATAGATGAAATATTATTTACTCACCATATTACAATATTAGAATATTCTGAATTTGACAGTATTCATACCTTTATAGTGAGTTTTGTAACTTAAATTTTTTTTCATGTTAACATCTTTTTATTTCATCTTGAAGAACTCCCTTTAGCATTTCTTGTAAGGCTGGTCTGGTGATGATAGGCTCCCATATCTTCTGTTTGGGAAAGTGATTATCTCTCCTTCGTTTCCATAGGCAGTTTTGGCAGCTAGTTTTCTTTGTTGGCAGTTCTTTGTTTCGTCGGGTTTTTTTTTTTTTCAGCACTTTGAATATATTACCCCATACCTTGCTTGTCTGCAAGAATTATGTTGAAAAATCTACTGATAACACCATTTCTCTTCCAGATTAGGGAAATTTTCTGTCATTACTTATTTAAATACATTTTCTGCCCTGTTTCTTTTTCTCTGTGCCTAGTGGGACTCCTATAATTCATACATTTTTCTCTTTTTATATTATCTAATAAGACACATAGGCTTTCTTCATTCTTCTTTATTATCATCTTTTCTTTTTGTTTTTCTTACTGGGTAATTTAAAAGTATCTGTCTTCAATCTCACTGGTTTTGTCTTCTGTTTAAGTCTTTCATTGAAATTCTCCATAAAACTTTTCAGTTCAGTCATTGTGTTCTGATTTCAGCTCCAGAATTTGTTTGATTTTTTAATGGTTTCTATCTCTTTGTTAAACTTCATATTTTGTTCATGTATTGTTTTCCTGATTTCATTTAGTCGTGTATCTGTGTTCTCTTGTGGCTCAACAAACTTCTTTAAGATGGTTATTTTGAATTTTTTTTGTCAAAAAGTTGGTAGCTTTCCATGTCTTTAAGGTTGGTTACTGGTGCTTTACTAGTCAGTTTTGCTGGTGTCATGTTTCCTTGATTATTCACAATCCATGTGGTCTTGCATTGATGTAGGCAACTCTCCTAGGCTTTATAGACTTGCTTGGGCAGGTAATGCCCTTTACCAGTCAACTTGACCAGAGATTTTGTGTGGGCTTCTTATATTGTCTATTGGTGGAATTGCTGCTGGAGTCCTTAGGCTGGCCAGTATGGTGTCTGGGTCAGCAGATGGACAAGTCTGGTTTTGAGAGTCAATCTTGGAGCCAGGTTTCACTGGAGTCATCCTATCACGTGGGGCCATTGGTAAGCCTGGTGCTTGAGTCTCTGTTGTTGGGACTGGGACCTGGGTCTGCATGGGCATGTCTGGATCCTTGGTCCATGAAAGTTGACTATGGACCAAAGCTTACTGTAGAAGGCCTAGCAATGGGGTCTGTGGGGGCAGCCTTGGTAGCTGGGTCCACAAGGGTGGGCCTGGAACTTGGATCAATAGGGCCTGACCTGGTCCCATAGTCCACTGGGAGCACGTTTGCTGCCTTTATTCATAGAGGCAGCCCTGATGTCTGGGACTGTGGTGTTGATCCAGAAGTCTAGGACACTAAAGGTGCACCTAAAGCCTGTGCCAGTCTGGTGCTGGAATGGGCCTTGAGCTTTTGTCCATGGGGGCAATCCTGAAAAATAATTACATGGGGCAGGCCTGGATCCTGGGACCACTGGAGTATTCCTGGAACCTGGTTCTGCTGGAAACTTGGTCCATAGGAGATACTGGTGTGGGCCAGGGGCCTGGAGATATGAAGAAAACCCTGAAGGATCTGTGTGTACTGACCCCATGCTTGATGTCACAGGGGCTGGCCTGATGATGGAATAAGAATGAAGTCTAACACTTCAGGGGCAGGTCTGGATCCTTGGTCCACAAGTGCCGGCTTAGAGCCTAGTTTCTTGGAGGATGAGCTGGCATTAGGTCAGACCATCAGGTGCCTGGGTCTATGGGGGCCAACATAGACACTCTAATTTCTAGAATGCCATACTTTTAATCTCTTCTTGTTGTACACAAAAGAAAAATTCATAAAATAAACTGGCAGAACCACAGACCTAAACATGTACTGGTATCCATAGCCAGATATATTCTTGATAGCAAAATAATGAGGGGCTAATGTACAGTAAAAGTGATGAGACTGTTCTCGATGACAATGTTCAGACATGACTCCCTAGACGTTTATAATCATAAAGCCCTATTTCTATAGACTGATATGAAAATGATAATATGGACATAAACATTGTAATTCACCTAATAGATAATTGTTTAAAACAATAGTAGCAAAACATATTTGGTAATTAAAGCTTCTAGATAAATTAAGTGAATGACAACGTTGTTGTAAGAAATAAGAAAGAGGAATTGAGAATATTCTGTTATAAGGTGTTTGAGCTACCAGTGAAAGACAATAGTGTTATTTGAAAGAGGTTATTTGAAAGAATTAGTTTTAAATGTATAGTGCTAACTCTAGAAAAGACCCTACAAAAGGAAAAAGGAAACAAAGAGTTATGATAGACATACCGAGAATAAATAGAATTGTATTATACAAAAAGCTCAATTAAAATCAGAGAGGGGCACCTGGGTGGCTCAGTCGGTTAAGCATCTGACTCTTGATTTCAGCTCAGGTCATGATCTCAGGGTCATGAGATTGAGCACTGCCTTGAACACTGAACTCAGTACAGAGTCTACATGGAATTTTCTCTCTCCCTCTCCCCTCAACCATCCTCTTTCTCTAAATGAATGAATGAATAAATAAATAAATATCTTTAAAAATTCAAATAAATAAATAAGTAAAACCAGAGAAAGCAGCAAAAAGTGGAAGCTGAAAAAGAAATAAAGAACAAGGCAACAGATAGAAAACACTAAGAAATATGGAACATATTAATCAAATATCAATAATAACTTTGAATATCAATGGTCTAAATACCTTAATTAAAAGACAGAGAGTGTTATACTAGAATGGGTGAACCAATGTAACATGGTAAAAAAGAAACCAGACAAACAACAAAAAAAAAAAAAAAAAAGAAAGAAAGAAAGAAAGAAAGAAAAGAAAAGAAAAAAAGAATAAAACTCAGTTGTGGGTTTTTTTAAAAAGATAAACAAAATTGATATTTAGTTAGATTAAGGAAAAAAGAAAGAAGACTTTAGTCTTTATTTATTTAGATGAAATAACAAATAAAAGAGTATATATTACAAGTAATACAACATTAATTTAAAAAATTGGATAATGTAGTAAAAAGGGATAAATTCCAAGAAAGATTTAACTTCTGAAGACTGAATCCTGAAGAAACAGAAAGACTGAACAGATGAATAAGACTAAGAGACTGAATGAGTAATCAAAAATCTCCCAAAACCCAGGAACAGATAGCTTCACTGGTAAATTCTACCAAAGAAATAATACCAATCCTTCTCAAATTCTTCCAAACAGTAGAAGAGTATGGAATGGAACACTGACAAGTACATTTACTGAGCACAGCACTACTCTGATACAAAAGCCATATGAGGATGTTACAAGTAAAGAAAATACCTAATGAATGTGAAAATCCTCAACAAAATATTAACCTATTAACCTAAAATACCTATATGTGAAAATCCTCAACAAAATATTAACAAATTGAATTCAACAGCACATTAAAAGTCCATGCATTAAGATCAAATAGGATTTAACTCTGGTATGAAAAGATGGTTCAACATACACCAATCAATACATGTGATATATCAATTAACAAAACAAAGGGTGAGAATCAGATCATCACAATTGATGTAGAAACAATGTTTGATGAAATTCAAAATCGTTTTGTAATAAAAATCCTCAACAAATTAGGTATAGATATAATGTATCTCAACATAATAAAGGCCATATATGACAAGACCAAGGAAAATATTACTCAAATCTTTCAGCTTTTTGGCTAAGATCAGAAACAAGACAAGAGTGCCCACTCTCACCACATTTATTCAACATAGTAGTGAAAAATCAGAGGAAGAGCAATTAGAAATAACAGACACGCAAATAGGAAATAATGAAATAAGATTGTCTCTGTTTGAAGGCGACATATGTAGAAAATCCTAAAGATTAGATTAGAACCGATAAATGAATTTGGCAAAGGTACAGGCTATAGAATAAACATACAGAGGTTAGTTATGTTTCTAGAATCTAAGAATGAACTATCTGAAAAAGAAATTTTAAAAATCTCACTTTCAACAGCACCAAAATTAATAAAATACTGAGGAACAAATTTAACCCAAGACAAAGATTTGTATACTGAAAGTTATAGAAAAAGTTGAAAAAAGAAAGTCACAGGGGGTAATTTTAGGCAAGATGGCAGCAGAGTAAGAGACCTCATTTTGTCTGGTCCCTCAAATTTCGCTGGATATCTATAAAACCAATCTGAACACACACGAATTCAACCTGAGATGTAAGAAAATATGTGTGGAACTCTACAAGCAAAAAAACGACTGCTTTTTGCAAGGCAGGAGGTGCAGAATCATGAATCTGTGGAGAAATATCAGAAGATAAACGGAGGGGGGAGGGAGCTTCCATAAGCTGGCTACCGGAAAGTGGTATAATACCTGAGCACAAAATCAGAACCCTTAGAAATCTTCTCCAGTGAGAGACAAACCTTTCTGAAAGGGACACAGGGGATGAAAAGAGCAGAATTCTAGGTGGAGCATTGTGGTATCAAGATCCCAGGAGACATGAAAGAATGTGGGTGCCTGATCGGATAGAATGCCCAAGCAGTAGAGCATAACGGGTTATGGTCAGTAAGCCCAGAAGGGACTCTCAGCTCCCATTGCTATAAACCATGAGTCAGGCCAGTTGAGAGACTGCTCTTTGCCTGAGCAACCTGAAAAGGACTGGAACATGCAGGCTGTTTAAGATCCTCTGAAAGAGAAGAAATAGCTGCTCCCACGTCAGGTAATAGCTCTCAGAGCAGTGGTGGACCTGGGAAAGGACAGTAGGAAATCACTCACTATGACCTGGGAACAACAAAACACAGTGCGCCTGCAAATCTACAACTGTTTGAAGTCTCAAAGACACAAAACAAAGTGTGTTGTGGGCCCCTTGGACTCCCCCTGAGAGAACTATAGTGGGGGCAAACCGCGAGAGTCTATGGGTTTGGTGCACACAGAAGTGGAGACAGTTTAACCTGGAGGGTTTATTGAAGAGGGGGGACTGCCGTCTTGTGGCTCTGGGCCAGAGATCCCAGCATGGCCATTTTTTTAAATGATTTTGTTATTATATTATGTTAGTCACCATACAGTACATCACCGGTTTCCGATGTAAGGCTCGATGATTCATTAGTTGCATATAACACCCAGTGCACCATGCAATATGGGCCCTCCTTACTACCCATAACCAGCCTATCCCATTCCCCCACCTCCGTCCCCTCTGAGGCCCTCAGTTTGTTTCTCATAGTCCATAGTCTCTCATGTTTCATTCCCCCTTCTGATTACCCCCCCTTTCTTTATCCCTTTCTTCCCCTACCGATCATCCTAGTTCTTATGTTCCATAGATGAGAGAAATCATATGATAATTGTCTTTCTCTGCTCGACTTATTTCACTTAGCATTATCTCCTCCAGTGCCATCCATGTTGCAGCAAATGTTGAGAACTCGTTCTTTCTGATAGCTGAGTAATATTCCATTGTATATATGGACCACAACTTCTTAATCCAGTCATCTGTTGAAGGGCATCTCGGCTCCTTCCACGATTTAGCTATTGTGGACTTTGCTGCTATGAACATTGGTGTGCATATGGCCCTTCTCTTCACTACGTCTGTATCTTTGGGGTAAACACCCAGTAGTGCAATGGCTGGATCATAGGGTAGCTCAATTTTTAACCTTTTAAGGGACCTCCACACTGTTTTCCATAGTGGCTGTACCAACTTGCATTCCCACCAACAATGTAGGAGGGATCCCCTCTCTCCACATCCTCTCCAACAATTTTTGTCTCTTGCCTTGTCTATTTTTGGCATTCTAACTGGCATAAGGTGGTATCTCAGTGTGGTTTTGATTTGAATTTCCTTGATGGCTAATGATTTTGAACATTTTTTCATGTGTCTGTTAGCCATTTGTATGTCTTCATTGGAAAAGTGTCTGTTCATATCTTCTGCCCGTTTTTTGATTTGTTTATTTGTTTCTCGTGTATTGAGTTTGAGAAGTTCTTTGTAGATCTTGGATACCAGTCCTTTATCTGTAGTGTCATTTGCAAATATATTCTCCCATTCCATGGGCTGCCTCTTAGTTTTTTTGACTGTTTCCTTGGCTGTGCAGAAGCTTTTTATCTTGATGAAGTCCCATAAGTTCATTTTATCTTTTGTTTCTCTTGCCTTTGGGGATGTATCATGAAAAAGTTTGCTTTGACTGATGTCGTAGAAGTTGCTGCCTATGTTCT
This sequence comes from Ursus americanus, assembly GCF_024610735.1. Classification (NCBI taxonomy): domain Eukaryota; kingdom Metazoa; phylum Chordata; class Mammalia; order Carnivora; family Ursidae; genus Ursus; species Ursus americanus. The sequence continues at coordinate 70,679,439 of NC_142164.1, forward strand.
CCTCTAGAATTTTGTTGGATTGCTGTCTCACATTGAGGTCTTTCATCCATTGGGAGTTTATTTTTGTGTATGGTGTGAGAGTGGTCAAGTTTCATTCTTTTGCATGTAGTTGTCCAATTTTCCCAGCACCATTTATTGAAGAGACTGTCTTTTTCCCACCAGATGTTTTTTCCTGCTTTATCAAATATTAGTTGCCCAAAGAGCCAAGGGTCCATTTCTGGGTTCTCTATTCTGTTCCATGGGTCTATGTGTCTGTTTTTGTGCCAGTACCATGTTGTCTTTGTGATCACAACTTTGCAGTACAGCTCGAAATCCGGAATTGTGATGCCCCCAGCTTTGTTTTTCCTTTTCAGCAGTTCCTTGGAGATTCAAGGCCTTTTCTGTTTCCATACAAATTTAAGGACTATTTGTTCCAGTTCCTTGAGAAATGTCCTCGGTATTTTGATCGGGATAGCATTGAAAGTGTAGATTGCTCTGGGTAGCATGGACATTTTAACTATGTTAATTCTTCCGATCCATGAGCATGGAGTATTTTTCCATCTTTTTTGTGTCTTCCTCAATGTCTTTCAAGAGTGATTTATAGTTTCTAGAATATAGTTCCTTTACGTCTCTGGTTAAGTTAATTCCAAGGTAACGTATGGTTTTTGGTGCTATTGTAAATGGGATGGATTCCCTAATTTCTCTTTCTTCGGTCTCGTTATTCGTGTATAGAAATGCAACTGATTTCTGAGCATTGATTTTGTATCCCACCACGTTACTGAATTGCTCTATAACTTCTAATAGTTTGGGGTGGATTCTTTTGGGTTTTCCATATAAAGTATCATGTCATCTGCGAAGAGAGACAGTTTCACTTCTTCTTTGCCGATTTGAATACCTTTGATCCCTTTTTGTCGTCTGATTGCTGTTGCAAGGACTCCTAGTATTGTGTTGAATAATAGTGGCGAGAGTCGGCATCCTTTATGTGTTCCTGATCTTAAGGGAAAGGCTTCCAGCTTTTCCCCATTGAGAATAATATTTGCAGTAGGCTTTTCATAGATGGCTTTTATGAGATTGAGAACTGTACCCTCTATTCCTACACTCTGAAGGGTTTTAATCAGGAAAGGATGCTGTATTTTGTCAAATGCTTTTTCGGCATCAATTGAGAGGATCATATGGTTCCTGAGTCTTTTCTTGTTGATATGATGTATCATGCTGATTGATTTGTGAATATTGAACCACGCTTGCATCCCAGGTATGAATCCCACTTGATCGTGATGGATAATCCTTTTAATGAACTGTTGGATTCTATTAGCAAGTATCTTGTTGAGGATTTTGGCGTCCATATTCATTAGGGAAATCGGTTTGCAATTCTCCTTTTTGAGGGGGTCTTTGCCTGGTTTGGGGATCAAGGTAATATTGGCCTCATAGAATGAGTTTGGTAGCTTTCCTTCTGTTTCTATTTTTTGAAATAGCTTTAGGAGAATAGGTATTATTTCTTCTTTGAATGTTTGGTAGAATTCCCCAGGAAAACCGTCCGGGCCTGGAGTTTTGTTATTTGGAAGGCTGTTTTTCATTGACTCAATTTCTTCATAATTAATTGGCCTGTTTAAGAAATCAATTTCTTCCTGTTTCAATCTTGGTAGTTTATAGGTTTCCAGGAAGGATTCCATCTCTTCCAGATTGCTTAGTTTATTGGCATGTAGCTGTTGATAAAAATTTCTAATAATCCTTCCAGTTTCAATGGTGTTGGTCGTAACCTCTCCTTTTTCATTCATAATTTTAATAATTTGGGTCCTTTCTCTTTTCTTTTGGATAAGTCTTGCCAGTGGTCTGTCAATTTTATTGATTCTCTCAAAGAACCAGCTTCTAGTCCTGTTGATCTGCTCTACTGTACTTCTGCTTTCTGCTTGATTGGTTTCTGCTCTAATTTTGGTCAACTGCTTCCTCGTGCGTGGATTAGGCCCGCCCCTCTGTTGCTGTTCCAGCTTCTTGAGGTGAGAATATAAAAACTGCATTTTAGATTTTTCTATTCTTTTGAGTGAGGCTTGGATGGCTATGTATTTCCCCCTTAGGACGGCCTTTGCAGCATCCAATAGGTTTTGGACCATTGTGTTTTCCTTCTCGTTGGTCTCCATAAATTGTTTTAAGTTGATTATTGATTTCTGGTTTATCGAGTCATTCCTGAGCAGTATGGTTCTTTGCCTCCAAGTGTTTGAGTTTCTTCCAAATTTTTCCTTGTGGTTGAGTTCCAATTTCAGAACGTTGTTGTCTGAGAATATGCAGGGGATAATTTCAATCTTTTGGTATCGGCTGAGACCTGTTTTGTGTCCCAGAACATGGTCTATTCTTGAGAATGTTCCATGGGCATTAGAATAGAATGAGTATTCTTTGGTTCTGGAGTGTAGTGTTTTATATATATCTATGAGGTCCAACTTGTCGAGTATGGCATTTAAAGCCTTTGATTCTTTGCTTAGTTTTTGCCAGGGTGTTCTGTCTATTTCTGATAGTGGAGTGTTGAGGTCCCCTACTATTAATGTATTTTTATCTATATGTCTCTTTATTCTGGTTAAGAGTTGGCTTGTGTATCTTGCTCCTCCCCTGTTGGGGGCATATATATTTATAATTGTCATATCCACTTGTTGAATACTTCCTTTAAGAATAATATAGTGCCCTTCTGCGTCTCTAACTATAGTCTCTAGTTTAAAATCCAATCTATCTGATATGAGAATTGCTACCTCAGCTTTCTTTTGAGGTCCATTTGCGTGAAAGATGGTACTCCATCCTCTTACTCTCAGTCTGAATGCATCATTGGGTTCGAAATGAGTCTCTTGTAGACAGCAAATGGATGGGTCATTTCTTTTTATCCAATCTGCAACCCTGTGGCGCTAATGGGAGCGTTTAACCCATTTACATTGGCACTAAGAACTGAGAGAGAGAATTTTAATGATGCCATGTTGCCAGTAAAGTCTTTGTTTTATTGGTTGTGACTTTCTTTTCTGTATCACTCTTGGGGCCTTTTTACCTTTATAGAACCCCCATTAATATCTCATGTAGGGCTGGTTTTGTGGTTACAAAATTGGTTAATGACTGACAGTTCTGAAATGTCTTTATTTCTCATCAATTCTGAATGACAGCCTTGCTGGATAAAGGATCCTTGGCTGCATGTTTTTCTCTGAAAGAGCTTTAAAAATGCCCCCCCCCAACCCTTTCTCTCATTCCAGGTCTGTGTAGACATGTCTGATGTAATTCTGATGCCTTTGCCTTGGTACATGAGAAATTTCTTTTCCCTGGCCGCTTTCAATACTGTATCCTTGGATCTAATATTTGCGAAATGCACTATGACGTGACGTGGCGTAGGTTTGTGTGGTTGAGTTTGGGAGGGGTCCTCTCTGCCTCTTGGACACGAATGTTTGTTTCCCTTGCTAGATTAGGGAAGTTTTCAGCTACAATTTGTTCAAATATCTCTTCTAGACCTCTGTTTTTCTCCACCCCCTCAGGGATGCTGATGATTCTGACATTGGATCTCTTCATTGAGTCAGTAATCTCCCGTAACCTACATTGGTGGGTGTGGATTTTTTAAAGACCAGCTTCTATTTTCATTTTTTCCTCTATTAACCCATCGTCCAACTAACTAATATGTTCCTCTGTTTTGGTGACCCTGGCAATCAGAGCCTCTAGTTTTGCCTGCATTTGGCTCATAGAATTTTTAATTTCTGTCAGATTTGCTCTCATTTCTGTCCTTAGGGAGTCTATATTCTCAGTAACCTTTTCGTTAATACTTTTTTCAATTCTACTCATCATTTTGACCATCGTTACTCTGAATTCCATTTCTGATAATTTGGTTACATCCATATCCATTATTTTTGTGGCAGAGGCCACAGACTCACTGCCTTTTCTTTGCTGGGGTGGGGGGCTTCTCCTTCTTGTCATTCTGATGAGGAGAGGTTGCAGGGTTGTCCATAGCCGAAATTATTGACTGGGTCCCAGGCCGTTCTCCTTGTTTTATAGGGATCTTGGGGATGTGGGCTTCTTCGTTAAAGATTTTATTTATTTATATGTGGCAGAGAGCCAACCAGCGAAAGAGGGAACAGAAGCAGGGGAGTGGGAGAGGAAGAAGCAGGCTTCCAGCAGAGAAGCCCGATGAGGGACTCCTTTCCGGAACGCCGGGATCACGCCCTAAGCCGAAGACAGGCGCTCAATGACTGTGCCACCCAGGCACCCCAGTCTGTGGGCTTCTTGATTTTTCAGCCTGCCTTCTGTGTTCTGGGGGAGGGGCCTGCCGTGCCGATACTCAGGCAATCCTGTTTGGGTAGAGTCTCCGTGTCCTCTGTGAGGGGGGATGGGGACGGGCATGCTGTGAGCCGGTATTTCCAGGATTTTGTTCTCTGGCGGCTTTCCCTGGCGGTCTGCTGTACCTCTTCTGAGAGTCAGAGCAGCAGTGGCCGAATTTCAGCCTCTGTCACAGAACAGAGGGATTGTGGCCCATTCTCCACTGATGTTCTGGCCACTTTAACTCCATTACTGTTGGTGCTGCTCAACCCTGCAGCATCCTGGGATGTGCGCCCCAAACCCGGCGTCCCAGCCCTCACTTCCAGGGCCGGCCCCTCTCTGTCCTTTGTGTTTCTAACGCCGCCAGCTGCCAGCCGCCAGCCGCCCCCGTGCGCTCCCGGATTTCCGGGTCTCAGTCTATTTCCGGTGAGCACACCGGGATTCCAGAGTTCCGTGAGAAGCCTGGTGGCACACGCTCCCGGCTCAGGGTCTCAGTCTGCTGTTTCGTGGGTGCTGTCTGCGAGTCCACCCGCTCCCCCGTGCAGGTGGCCCGCCAGCTGCCAGCTGCGCCGCGCGCGCTCCGGGAGCTCCCGGTGTCAGTCTGGATCCAGTGAGCACACCGGGATTCCGGAGTTCCATGAGATGCCCGGTGGCGTGCGCTCCCGGCTCACCGGTCTCAGTCTGTTCTCTCACGGGTGCTGTCCGCCAGTCCGCCTGCTCCCAGGTGCAGGTGGCCACCGCTTCCCGTCACCTGAACGTGGCGTCTCCCTCCCCCTTCTGTTTATCTTCTGATATCTGTGCGCAGTTTCACGGCTCCCCGCTGCGTACCTCAATACTCAGCCTTGGAGATGTTCATTTGTAGAGATCCAGATGTATCTTCCTGTGTCTCAGGCTGCTTCCGTGGTTGTTTAAGCTGGTCTGGTACCTATCCAGCTCGACTCAGGGGACCGGGTGAAAAAGGGGTCCCCTACTCCTCCGCCATCTTAACTCCCCCCCCCCCCCCGGAATGGCCATTTTTGCTCTGAACCTTTGAAGAGGCACGGATAGCCACCAGGGAACAAAAGCCACACAGACGACCAACTCACTTTCAGCCCATTCCCCTGACAACGGGTGGGGCAACTCCCCCAGACAAAGAAACCTGAGAAGCAGAAGAGCAGACCCCTCCCCCAAAAGGCAGACTGGAAGAACAGATGAATAAAAAGCTTATAGATGTCAAGGGACTGTAAAATTCAAGTGCCAGGGGAAAATAATATATTGAGCTCCAGGTGCTTCCTCACAACTCTTTTTCAGTCTAAAATTTTACATTTCTTTTTTTTTTTTACATTTTTCCCATCTCAACTAGATTCTTATTTACTAATGTATGTTTTAAAATCACTCTTTAACTATTTATTCCACATTTATCTGTCATTCTTTTTTTCACTCTCTCTCTCTCTCTATATATAAACTTTTTTTCCTCACAACTTTGGCAGGTAATGTCTTCTAATACACAGACTAAAATTTAATCAGGAACAAGTTGGTCACCCTGCTTTGTCCACCCTGTGATATTATAGTCTCTCCCCCCACTTTTTATTGTTCTGTTCATTTTGGCTTTGTTCATGTTTCTGTGGTGGCTTCCAACCACTTTGGAATGTTTCTAGGGTACATTTTGCTTGGGTTGTGGTTGATATTTTGGACTCTGTTCATTCACTCACCCATCATTCCTTGGGCAGAATGACTAGAAGGATAAACTCAAAATGAAGAAAGAACCAGAGGCAACGTTCTCTGCTATACAGAGCTAATAGATATGGATATAAGCAAGATGTCAGAAATAGAATTCAGGATAGCAATTTTAAAGTTAATAGCTAGGTTTGAAAAAAGCATACATGAAAATACAGAATCTCAAAAGGCAGAAATGAGATCTAATCAGGCTGAACTTAGAAAAGCTTTCAGTGGGATGCAATCTAAATTGGATGCTCTATCAGCTAGGGTCAATGAGGCAGATGAGAGAATAAATGATCTAGAGGACAGGCTGATGGAAAGGAAGAAAGATGAGGAAAAGAGAAAAAAACTAATAGCACATGAAAAGAAACTTAGAGAATTTAATGATGCCTTGAAAAGAACCAATATCAGAATCATTGGGATCCAAGAAGGGGTGGAAAGAGAGAGAGGGCTGGAAGGTATATTTGAACAAATCATGGATGAGAACTTCCCTAATCTGGGGAAGGAAACAAGCATTCATGTTTGACACCTCCCCAAATCAATAAAAACAGATCAACACCCCAAGATAAAATAGTAAATCTTGCAAATCATAGGGCCAAAGATGCTATCCTGAGAGCAGCTAGGGAGAGGAGATTTCTTTATGTACAGAGGGAGGAACATCATAATAACATCAGACCTATCCACAGAAACTTGGCAGGCCAGAAAGGACTGGCAAGATATACTCAAGGTACTAAATAAGAAGAGCATGCATCTAAGAATACTTTATCCAGCAAGGCTGTCATTCAGAATGGAAGGACATTCTGCTTTCAGGACAAGCAGAAACTGAAAGAATATATGATCACTGAGCTAGTCCTGTAAGAAATTGTAAGGGGGATACTGTAAGAGTAGAGAGACACCAATAATAACACATACCAAAAAGTAACAGAGACAATCTACAGAAACAGGGACTTTCCAGGAAAAACAATGGCACTAAATTCATATCATTCAGTTACTCTGAATGTAAATGGAATGGATGTGCCAATAAAAAGACACAGGTTATCAGATTGGATAAAAAAGAAAGACCCATCCATATGCTGTCAACGAGAGACTCATTTTGAACTTAAAAAACTTCCAGATTGAAGGTGAAAAGATGGCAAACCATTTATCATGCTAGTGGACCTCAAAAGAAAGCTAGGGTAGAAATCTACATATCAGACAATTTGGATTAAACCAAAGACAGTAGTAAGAGATGTAGAGGAACACTGTATCATATTCAAAGGGTTTATCCAACCAGAAGATGTAACAATTGTAAATATTTATGTCTCCAAAGTGGGAGCAGCAAATTATTTCAACCAATCAATATCCAAAGCAAATAAACATATTGATGATAATACATTAATAGTAGGACACTCACAGCAATGGACAGTTCATCTAAGCATAAGATCAACAAAGAAACAAGGGCATTTAATGACACACTGGACCAGATGGACTTCACAGATATACAGAACATTCCATCCTAAAACAACAGAATACTCATTCTTCTCAAGTGCACATGGAAAATTCTCCAGAATAGATCACATACTGGGTCACAAATTAGGTCCCAACTGATACCAAAAGGTTGAGATTATTCCTTGCATATGTTTAGGCCATAATGCTTTGAAACTGGAACTCAATCACAAGAAGAAATTTGGAAGGAACTCAAACACTTGGAGGTTAAAAAACATCCTGCTAAAGAATGAATGGGTCAACCAGGAAATTAAAGAAAAACAATTTATGCAAACTAATGGAAATGAAAACACATCGATTCAAAACTTATGGGAAGGACCTAAAAAGGGACGTACGTAGGTCCACACTGCTGTCAAAAAATTGGAAAAGACAGTACCCAAGCTAACCTTACACCTAAAGGAAGTGGAGAAAAATATGGCAGATAAAGCCTAAACCAAGCAGGAGAAGAGAAATAATAAAGACTAGAGCAGAAATCAATGAAATAGAAACCAGATGAACTTAGAACAGATCAATGAAACTAGAAGCTGGTTCTTTGAAAGAATTAATTAGATTGATAAACCTCTGGCCTGACTTATGCAAAAGAAAAGAGAAAGGACCCAAATTAATAAAATCATGAATGAAAAGGGGGAGATCATGACCAATACCAAGGAAATACATGTAAGTGTTAGAACATATTATGAGCAGCCATATGCCAAAAAATTAGTGCATCTGGAAGAAATTAATGCATTCCTGGAAACTTATAAACTACCAAGACTGGAAGAGGAAGGAGTGTAAAAGACCAATAACCAACAAGGAAATTGAAGCAGTAATCAAAAATCTCCCCCCCCCAAAAAAAAACAAGAGTCCAGGACCAGATGGCTTTCCAGGGGAATTCTATCAAACATTTAAAGAAGAAATAATACCATTTCTTTGGCTGTACTATAGGAATACATTAAGTGATTCAATTGAGACATACCTCCTTGCTAACATTTGAATAGTATAGACTAGACAATGAAATCTTTTAGAAACAATATACATTTTGTACTCTTACTTCATGTCTCAGTTTTAATTGAACATTAAGGGAATGCAGTATTTTAATTGTAACCCTGCCAATATCTTTATCTAGAGGACTGTTGCCATTTTTGTCACCAAGAAAGGCAGGATTACATTATTCTTTCTTTCAGATGGAGTTGGTGTAGTGTATTCTTGGTTATGAAAATACTCAGCTTGGGGACATTGAAATTTTAAATATTCATGGTGTGTAAAAAAGTATGATACATAACTGTACCCTCTTAATTACATTAAAATGCTTACATGTGAAGATACACACATGGGAACTAGAAGTCAAACTGTAAACTGCTTGTGATTATAGACCACTTTGTTCTTTGCTTCTGTTGTTTTTCAGTTTCCTTTTATGCACATGTTAACTTTTAAAAAATAACTTTTTAAAAAACTAAAACTAAAAAAAAGAAATAATACCTATTCTTCTGAAGCTCCTTCAAAAAATAGAAATGGAAGGAAAACTTCCAAACTCTTCCTATGAAGCCATCATTACCTTGATCCCAAAACCAAAGACCCAATCAAAAAGGAAATTATAGACCAATATCCCTGATGAACATGTATGCCAAAATACTCACCAAGATACTAGCTAATAGTATACAACAGTACATTAAAAGGATTATTTACCAGGACCAGGTGGCATTTATTCCTGGGATGCAAGGGTGGTTAAACATTCACAAATCAATCAACGTGATTGATAATAAAAAAGTCACAGGATACAAATCAATGTACAGAAATCCATTGTATTTCTACCCACCAATAATGACAAAGCACAAACAAAATCAAGGAATCGATCCCATTTACAATTACACCAAAAACCCTAAGATACCTAGGAATAAACCTAACCAAAGAGGCAAAAGTTCTATACTCTGAAAACTACAGAACACTTATGAAAGAAATTGAAAACAACCCAAAGAAATGGGAAAATATTCCATTTTAATGGACTGGAAGAACAAATATTGCTAAAATGTCTATACTATCCAAAGCAATCTATACATTTAATGCAATCCCTATCAAACTACCATCAGTTTTTTTCACAGAGCTAGAGTCAACAATCCTAAAATTTGTATGGAACCACATAGACCCTGAATAGCCAAAGCAATCTTGAAGAACAAAAGCAAAGCTGGAGACATCACAACTGTGGACTTCGAGCTATATTCCACTATATGTTACCTAACTATAATTTAAATAAAACCTTGAAACAAACAAACCAAAAAAGTACAATGAGATATCACCTCACACCTGTTCAAATGCTGAATAGTTAAAAACAACACAGGAAACAACAGGTGTTGCCAATGATGCAAATAAAGGGGAACCCTCTCATACTGTTGGTGGGAAGGTAAACTGTTCCAGCCAGTCTGGAAAACAGTATGGAAGTTTCTCAAAAGTTAAGAATAGAACTATCTTACTATCTAGCAATTGCACTGCTAGGTATATACCCAAAGGATAAAAAATACTAATCTGAAGGGATACCTGCACACTGGTGTTTATGGCAACATTATCAACTATAGCCAAATTATGGAAAGAGCCCAAACGTCCATCAATTGGTGAATACATAAAGAAGATGTGGTGCATATATATACAATGGACTATTAGCCATAAAAAAGAATGAAATCTTGCCATTCACAATGATGTTTATGGAACTGAGTGTATTATGCTAAGCAAAATAAGTCAATCAGAGAAAGACAAATAGTATATGACTTCACTCATATGTAGATTTAAGAAATGAAACATGAACACAGGAAAAAAAATTTAAAAAGAGAGAGGCAAAGTGTAAAAGAGAATCTTAGCTGTAAAGAACAAACAGAGTTGCTTGAGGGGAAGTGGGCAGGGAAAGGGTTAAATGGGTGATGAGTATTAAGGAGGGCACTTGTGATGAACACTATGTGTTTCATGTAAGGGATGAATCACTAAATTCTACTCTTAGACCTCATATTACACTATATCTTAACTAACTTGAATTGAAAGCATTTACTTCAAACTTTTTAAACTTGAAACTACAAAAAAAAAAAAATGAAAAAGACTCAAATCAATGGAAGAATATCCCATGTTTATGGATTGGATGAATTGATATTGCTTAAGTGTCCATACTATGCAGAACAATCTACAGATTCCATGTAATCTCTATCAATATTCCAATGCCATTTCCACAGAAATACAAAAAAATTAAAATTCATATGTAACTACAAAAGAACCCAAATAGCTAAAACTATCTTAAACAAGAAAAAAATGTCACATTTCCTGATTTCAAATTATAATACAAAGCTGTAGTGATGAAAACATCAAAACAGACATATAGATCAATGAAAAAGAAAAAAGAGCCCAGAAATAAACCTGTGCATATACAGTCAACTAATATTTGATAAAGGTGCCAAGAATAAACAATAGGGAAAAGATAGTCTCTTCAATAAATGGAGTTGGGAAAATGGGATATCCACATACAAAGGAATGAAATTAGACCCATTTCCTACAATTTACACAAAGAACAACTTAAAACAAAATATTTATATGTAAGACCTGGAACTCTAAATCTGCAAGAAAACGTAGGGGGGAAACTCCTTGATATCAGCCTTGGTAATGATTTTTTTGAATTTGACAGCAAAACAAAGGCAAAAAAACAAATGATAAGCAGGTGGGCCAACAATGAATTAAAAATTTTCTACAATGAAAAGGAAACAATAAAATGAAAAGACATCTTTCAGGATGGAAAAAAATTGCAAACTATATATCTAATAAGGGGTTAACATAAAAAATCTATAAATACCTCATACACTGAATAGCAAGAAAACCAAATAATCCAATTAAAATTGGCAAAGATCCTCAATAGACATTTTCCCAACAAAGACATGCCAATAGCCAATGAGTACATGAAAAAGTGTATCAATAACCAGGGTAATGGAAATCAAAACCATAATAACACTGCACACATATTAAAATGTTTTTTTATTAAAAAGACAAAAGGTAACAAACCTTCCCAAGGATGAAGAGAAAAGGGAACACCCGTACACCGTTGATGGGAGCGTAAACTGGTACAGCCACTATAGAAAACAGTATTAGGATTCATCAAAACTTTAAAAATAAACCTACCATATGACCTAGTAATCCCTCTTCTTGGTATGTATCCAAAGGAAATATAATCACTCTATCAAGGAGGTATCTTCACTCCCACATTCATTGCAGTATTATTCACTGTAGCCAAGATATGGAAACAAACCCAATGTCTGTCAATGGATGAATGAATAAAGAAGATATGATATATACAGTGGAAAATATTCAACCAGGAGAAAGATGGAAGTCCTGCTATTGTAACAATATGGATGGAGATTGACAGCATTGTGCCAAGTGAGATAGACAGACAGAGAAAAAAAATATTGAATAATAACACTATCTAAAAAAGCCAAACTTGTAGAAATGGATAATAGTCTAGACCAGTCATTATCAGGAACTGGGGTGTGAGAATTAGAAAGATGTTGATCAAAAGATACAAACTTGCAGTAAGAAGACAAGTAAGTTCTGAATATCTAATGTACAACATTGTGATTATCATTGCAGGATATAATAATGCACAGAAGTCAGCTACATTTCTATGCACTAACAATGAGGCAGAAAAATAATAGTGTTTTATATACAGCTGACCCTTGAACAAGATGGGTTCTAACTCCATGGATCTACTTATAAGTGAATTTTTTTTTCAGTACAGTGTTGTAAATGTATTTTGTCTTCCTTATAATTTTCTTAGTAACATTTTCTTTTCTCTAGCTCACTTTATTGTTAGAATACCATATAATCATAAAAAATGTGTTAACTGACCATTTATGTCATCAATAAGTCTTCTGGTCAACAGTAGGCCATTATTAGTTAAGTTTGAGGGAAGTCAAAATTAATACATGGATTTTTGACTTGGTGGGAGGGTCGGAACCCCTAGTCCCTGCAGTTCTTCAAAGGTAAACTGTACTTTAAAGTGGTGATACTAGGGGCGCCTGGGTGGCACAGCGGTTAAGCGTCTGCCTTCGGCTCAGGGCGTGATCCCGGCGTCATGGGATCGAGCCCCACATCAGGCTCCTCCGCTATGAGCCTGCTTCTTCCTCTCCCACTCCCCCTGCTTGTGATCCCTCTCTCGCTGGCTGTCTCTCTCTCTGTGTCAAATAAATAAATAAAATCTTTAAAAATAATAATAATAAAAAAAAATAAAGTGGTGATACTAGATCCTCAATGATCTCACAGTAAAAAAGAAATGATTATTATGTTATATAATGGAGGTGTTAGTAACACTATAATGGTAATCATATTTCAATATACAAGTGTATTAAATCAGCATGTTGTACAAGCTTATACAATGCTATGCCCATTATACCAATAAAAACATAAAAGAATAGAGAAAGATATGTGCTAACATTAATCAAAAGAAAGCTGGAGTAGTTATATCAATTTCAGAGAGAGCATACTACAGAGCAAGGAGAATTATTAGGACACAGAGCATTGCATAATAATCAAGGGATCAAGTTTTTAAGAAAATAGAACAATCATCAATAAGTACGCATTTAACAACAAAGCATTCAAACACTTGAGGCAGAAACTGATAGATCTGCAAGAAGAAACAAGTAATTGGAAACTTAAAAACTCCTCTGAAAGTTAGACAGAAAATTAGTAACAATGTAGTTGACCTCCACGGTAACTCCAATCAATGCAATCTAACTGTCATTATAAAATACTTCATCCAACAACAGAAGAATGCAACTTATTCTCAAGCTTACACAGAACATTCACCAAGATGAATATGTTATTTTCAAATGACAACAGAATTAAACTAGAAGTTAATAACAGAAAGATAACTGAATAACCTCCAAATATTTGCAGATTAAACAACACCATTCTAAATAATACATGGGTTGAAAATAAAGAAGCTTCAAGAGAAATTTAGAATTTTTTAACCTAAAAGAAAATGAAAATGCAAATCAAAATTTGTGGGATGTAGTGAATGCAGTACTTAGTGGGAAATTTACAGTTTTGAGTAATATATTAAAAAAGAAAACAGACCTAAAATGAATAATCTGAGCTCACTTCCACTTAATGAAAATTTTAAAGAGAGCAAATTAAATCTAAAGAAAACAGAGGAGAGGAATAAAAATTAAAGCAGAAAATACTGAATTTGAAAACATAAAAATCAATAGAGAAAAACCAATGAAACCAAAAGCTTCTTCTTCAAAATGATCAATGAAATTATAAACCTTTAGCCCAGTTCACTAAAAAAGGGAAATATAAAATTACTAATATCAAAACTGAAAGATACTGATTCCTGGCATTGGAAGAATAAAGGGATATTATAGACAAGTCTATGTTTTCAAATTTGATTGCCTAGATGAAACTGACCAATTCCTCAAAAGATATAATATACTAAAACTCACACAAAAAATAGGAGATGATTTTAATACATGCTTTTTGTGTCATAGCAATTGAATCAATAGTTACTAACTTCCCAAACCAAGAAGCAGCAGGCCCAGATGGGTTCACTGGAGAATTATAGCAAATATTTAAGAAACAAATTATATAACTTGTCTATATTTCAAAAATAGATACAGAGGGCACTCTCTGTAACTAATTATTTGAGGGCAGCTTTACCTTAATGCAAAATTAGACAAAGATGCTATAAGAAAGAAAAATCAGAGACCAGCATATCTCATAAGCATAGAAACAAAAATCTCAATAAAATATTATCAAATTAAGTCCAACAATGTATAAAAAGAATTATACAATACAACTAAATAGACACAGAAGAAGTTTTGATAAAATCCAACACCTATTCATGATAAAATGTCTTCACAAACTAGTAATAGAAGGAAACTTCCCCAATCTGATAATACATATCTACAAAACTTGACACTTTTCCACTAAGATGGGAACAAGACAAGGATGTCTTCTCTCACCACTACTATTCAACATTATAGTTGAAGTCCTAGATGTCCTAGATAACATAATAAGCCAAGAAAAAAATTTAAAAAATTTATATAGTGAGAGGCACCCCTTTCTGAAAAGGGCACAGGGGGTAAGTAGGGCAGAATTCTAGGTGGATCATTGTGGTCTCAGGATTCTAGGAGACTCAGAAAGAATGGGGGAGCCTGAAGCAATAGAGTGCTCAAGCAGGGAGACTGGTTGTGGTCAGTGAGCCCAGAGGGTTCATTCAGCTCTGGACATCATAAACCGTAAGTGGAGCTGGTAGGGAGACCACCATCTGCCTAACCACCCTGAAAAGGACTAGAAGGTCCAGGCTGTCTAACATCCTAGGGGAGATATAGAACTGCTTGCACCCACGACAGGGACAGTTCTCAGGGTGATGTGGCCCATGAGGAGATGCTGGGGTGGCATGCAGTGTGACCTAGGAGCTGAGGAAGAGGGTGGTCGTGCGAGTGCACAGCTGCTGGCAGTTGCAGAGTCACAAGGTGCAGAGGCACTCTTGGGTTCCTGTGGCTCCCCTGGGAGAAGTGCAGCCAGTGGGAGGCACGGGATTTGGCGGTTTGGCACACAAAGAGCCCATGCCCATGACTCAGCAATAGCTCACAGGGTGATGTAATCCCCAAGGGACACTGGGGCAGCACTCAGAACTCAGAATGACCTGGGAACTGTGGAAGAGGGTGCACATGCGAGCCCACAGATGCTAGCAATTGCAAAGTCACAAAGCTCAGAGACTCTCATGGGTCCCCATGACTCCCCAGGGAGAGGTGTGGCCAGCACAAATTGCATGAGTCTGTAGAGTTTGGTATGCACAAAGGTGGAGATGGATTGTTCTGGAGGATTTGCTGAGGGATGGGAACCATAAAGTTGGGGTTCTGGGCCAGAGATTCCTGCATGGCCATGTTTGCTCTGACCCTCTAAAGAGAAACAGAAAGATGCCAGGGAACAAAAGCCTCACAGCCAACCACCTCACATTAAGCGTATCCCCCTGACTAGGTGTGGGGCCACTTCACCCAGGCAAAGACACCTGAGAAGCCAAGCAGCTGGCCCCTCCCCCAGAAGACAGCCTGAAAGAACAGGTGAATGATAAGCTTATTTCCCACAAGATTGCTAAACTCCACTGCCAGGGGAAAATAATATAGGGAGCACCAGGTGTTCCCTCATGACTTGTTTACACTTCATGCTAAAATTCTATGTTTCTTTTTTTCTTTTTTTCCTTCCCTCCTTCCTTTCTTCTTTCTTTCTTTCTTTCTTTCTTTCTTTCTTTCTTTCTTTCTTTCTTTCTTTCTTCTTTCTTTTTTCTTTCTTCTTTCTTTCTTTCTTTCTTTCTTTCTTTCTTTCTTTCTTCTTTCTTCTTCTCTCTTTCTTTCACTCTGTTTCCATTTAAAATAGATTCTAATTTCCCAAATTATGTTTTCAGGTCACTTTTTAACTTTTATTTTTTAAACATATGTTTTATAAATTTATGCCCCATACTAGCCCATTTTTCACTCTATTTAATTTTATCTTGATACAGATGTAAGTTCTGATTTCTTCGCAATTTGGGGATATAGTGTCTTCTAACACAGAGATCAAAATTAAGCAGGAGCAGGCAGATCAACCTGGGGCATCCCCTGTGAGAGATTATAATCTTACTCCCCGCCCCCTGATTTTTTTCCTCTCTCTTTTCTTTTTTCTTTCTTTTTTATTACTTTGGATCATCATGGCTTTGGTGGTGTATCTGTGGTAGCTTTTGACCACTTCAGATTTTTTCTTAGGTGCATTTTGCTTGGGTCATGGTTGATATTTTGGACTCTGTACATTCCCTCAACCATCCCACAACAGAATGACTAGAAGGAGGAATTCCCAACAAAGAAAAGAACAAGAGAAAATGTCCTATTGCCACAGATCTAATGGATATGAATATAAGCAAGATGTCAGAGATAGATTTCAGAGTAGCAATCATGAAGTCAATAGCTAGTCTTGAGAAAAACATTAGAGACAATATAGAATCTCTAAGGGCAGAAATGAGATCTAATGAGGCCAAAATTTTAAAATGCTATAAATGAGATGCAGTCTAAAGTAGATACTCTAACAGCCACGGTAAATGAGGCAGAAGAACAAATTAGTGATCTAGAAGATAAGCTGATAGAAAGGAAATAAGTGAGGAAAATAAGGATAGGAGCTAGAAACCAATAAGAACAGACTTAAAGAGGTCAATGACTCCAGGAATTTTCCAATGGCAGGATTATTAAGACACCTGAGAGGGTGGAGAGAGAGAAAGAGAGAGGAATAGAAGGTATACTTGATCAAATCATAGATGAGAACTTTCCTGATATGAGGAAGGAAACAAGCATTTGTGTCCAAGAGGAAGAGAGGAAAACTCCTAAAATCAGTAAAAATAGACCAACACCCTGGCAAATAATAGTGAAACCTGCAAATCTTGGAGTCAAGCTAAGGGTAAGAAATTTCTTACTTATGGAAGGAGGAACATAATAATAACATCAGACCTATCCACAGAGACCTGGCAAGCCAGAAAGGACTGGCAGGACATATTCAGGGTACTAAATGAGAATAACATGCAGCCAAGAATACTTTCCCCAGCAAATCTTTCATTCAGAATGGGTGGAGAGATAAAGAGCTTTCAGGACAGGTAGAAACTGAAAGACTATGTGACCAACAAGCCAGGCCTGCAAGAAATATTAAGGGGGGGGGGTTCTCTAAAAGAAGAAAGACCCCAAGATAAATATAGACCAGAAATTAACAGAGACAACCTATAGAAACAGGGACTTTATAGGCAATATAATGGCACTAAATTAATTTCTTTCAATAGTTACTCTCAATGGTAACTGGCTGAATGCTCCCATCAAAAGGCACAAGGTTTCAGACTGGATAAAAAAGAAGGAGCCATGCAGATGTTGTCTAGAAGAGACTTATTTTGAACCTAAAGACACCTCCAGATTGAAAATGAGGGGATGGAGAACCGTTTGTCATGCCAATGGAACTCAAAAGAAAGTTGGGATAACAATTCTCATATCATACAAATTAGACTTTAAACCAAAGACTGTGATAAAAGATGTAGAGGGATGCTATATCATACTTAAAGGGTCTATCCAACAAGAAAATCTAAGAATTATAAATATCTATGACCCCAACATGGGAGCAAACAACTACATAAACCATTAACCAAAATAAAGAATCATATTGATATTAATGCATTAATAGTAGGAGACATCAACACTCCACTCACCGCAATAGATAGATCATCTAAGCAGAAGATCAACAAAGAAACAAAAGCTTTGAAGGACACATTGGACCAGATGAACTGCATAGATATATACAGAACATTCCATCCTAAAACAATAGAATATTCATTCATCTCATGTGCACACAGAACTTTTTCCAGACTAGATACCATGCTGGGTCAAAAATTAGGTCTCAACTGATACCAAAAGTTTGAGATTATTCCTTGCATATTTTCGGACCACAAAGCATTGAAACTGGAACTCAACCACAAAAAAAAAAAAAAAAAAATTGAAGGGACGCAAAGACCCGGAGGTTAAAAAGCATCCTGCTAAAGAATGACAGGGTAGGATATTAAAGAAGAACTTAAACAGTTCATGCAAACCAATGAAAATGAAAACACATCAGTTCAGAACCTATGGGATACTGCAAAGGCAGTCCTTAGAGGGAAATACATAGTCACCCAAGCCACTCTCAAAAAATTATAAAAATCCCAAATGCACAAGCTAACTTTACACCTAAAGGACCTGGAGACAGAACAGCAAGTAAAGCTTAAACCAAGCAGGAGAAGAGAAATAATATAGTCTAGAGCAGAAATTAATGAAATAGAAACTAGAAGAACAGAACAGATCACTGAAACTAGAAGCTGGTTCTTTGAAAGAATTAATAAGATTGATAAATCTCTGGGCAGACTTATGCAAAAGAAAAAAGAAAGGACCCAAATGAATAAAATCATGAATGAAAGGGGAGAAATCATGACCAATACCAAGAAAAGAAAGACAATTATTAGGTCTTATTACCAGCAGCTATACGCCAACAAACTAGGCATTCTGGAAGAAATGGATGCATTCCTGGACACTTATAAACTACCAAGACTGAAACAGGAAGAAATAGACAATCTGAACAGACTAATAGCCAGCAAGGAAATTGAAACCGTAATCAAAAACTTCCGAAAAATCACGAGTCAGGGCCAGATGGCTTCTCAGGGGAATTCTAACAAAAACTTAAAGAAGCAATCATACCTATTCTGAAGCTGTTCCAAAAAAAAAAAAAAAAAAGAAATGAAAGGAAATTTCCAAACTCATTAAATGAGGCCAGCATTACCCTTATCCTAAAACCAGACAAAGACCCCATCAAAAAGGAGAATTACAGACCAATATCCCTGATGAACATGGATGCCAAAATACTCACAAAGATCCTAGCCAATAGGATCCAACAGTACATTAAAAGGATTATTCACCACGACCAGGTGGGGTTTATTCCTGGGATGTAAGGATGTTTCAACATTGCAAATCAATCAATGTGATAGATCACATTAATAAATGAAGAGCAACAACCATATGATCCTCTCAATTGATTCAGAAAAAAACATTTGACAAAATACAGTGTCCCTTCTTGATTAAAACTCTTCAAAATATGGGGATACAAGGAACATACCTCAATTTCATAAAGGCCATATAAAAAGCTCACAGGAAATATCATTCTCAATGGGGGAAAAATGGATAGCTTTTCCCCTAAGGTCAGGAACACAACAGGGATGCCCACTCTCACCACTTTTGCTCAATATAGTACTAGAAGTCCTAGCCTCAGCATTCAGACAACAAAAAGAAATAAAAGGCATTCAGATTGACAAAGAAGTCAAACTCTCTCTCTTCGCAGATCACATGATACTTTATGTGGAAATCCCAAAAGATTCTACCCCAAAATTGCTAGAACTTAAACAGCAATTCAGTAACATGGCAGGATACAAAATAGATGCACAGAAATCAGTTGGATTTCTATACACAAAAAACATGACCAAAGAAAGAGAAATTAAGGAATCGATTCCATTTACAATAGCATCCAAAACTGTAAGATACCTAGGAAAAAACCTAACCAAGAGGTAAAGGATCTATACCCTAGAAACTACAGAACACTTATGAAAGAAATGGAGGAAGACAGAAAGAGATGGAACAACATTCCATACAGATAGATTGAAAGAATAAACATTGTGAAAATGTTTATGTTGCCCAGAGCAATCTACACTTTCAATGCAATTGCTATCAAAATACCATCAACATTTTTCACAGATGTGGAAGTAACAGTGCTAAAATTTATGGAATGAGAAAAGTCCCCAAATTGCCAGGGGATTGTTGAAAAAGAAAACCAAAGATGGGGGTATCACAATGCCTGACTTCAAGCTATATTACAAAGTTGTGATCATTAAGACAGCATGGCGTTTACACAAAAACAGACACATAGATCAATGGAACAGAATAGAGAACCCAGAAATGGACTCTATGGTCAATTAATCCTTGACAAAGCAGGAAAGAATATCCAATGGAAAAAAGACAGTCTCTTCAATAAATATTGCTGAGAAAATTAGACAGCCAGATGCAGAAGAATGAAGCTGAACCATTCTCTTACACCATACACAAAGATATAGTCAAAATGGATGAAAGACCTAATGGGGTGACAGGAACCCACCAAAATCCTAAAGGAGAACATAGGAAGTAACATCTTCGACATTGGCCACAGTGACTTCTTTCAACAAAAGCAAAAATGAACTTTTGGGACTTCATCAAGATAAAAAGCTTCTGCAAAGCAAATGAAACAGTCAACGAAACTAAGAGGCAACCAACAGACTGGGAGAAGATATTTGCAAATGACATTAAGGATAAAGGACTAGTATCCAAGATGTATAAAGAACTTATCAAACTCAACACCCAAAAAACAAATAATCCAGTCAAGAAATGGGAAGAAGACATGAACAGACACTTCTCCAAAGAAGACATACAAATGGATAACAGACACATGAAAAAATGTTTAACGTCACTAGCCATCAGGGAAATACAAATCAAAACCACATTGAGATACTACCTTACACCAGTTAGAAGGACAAAAATTAACATGACAGGAAACAACAGATGTTGGTGAGGATGTAGAGAGAGGGGAACCCTCTTACAATGTTGGTGTGAATGCAAGCTGGTACACCCACTCTGGAAAACAGTAATAGAGGTTCCTCAAGAAGTTAAAAATAGAGCTACCCTACCTCCTAGCATTTGCACTACTAGGTATTAACTCCAAAGGTTCAGATGTAGTGAAAAAAAAAAAGAGGCACATACACCCCAATGTTCATAGCAGCTATGTCCACAATAGCCAAACTGTGGAAGGAGCCAAGATGCCCTTCAACAGATAAATGGATAAAGAAGATGTGGTCCATATATATGATGGAATATTACTCAGCCATCAGAAAGGATGAATACCTATCATTTGCATTGACATGGATGGAACTGGAGGGAATTATGCTGAGTGAAATAAGTCAAGAAGAGAAAGACAATTATCATATGGTTTCACTAATATGTGGAACATAAGGAATAGCACAGATGACCACAGAGGAAAGGAGGGAAAACTGAATGGGAAGAAATCAGAGAGGGAGACAAACCATGAAAGACTCTGGACTCCGGGGAAAAAAAATTGAGGGTTACAGAAGGGAGGGGGTGGTGGAGTGGGGTAACCACGTGATGTGTATTAAAGTGGGCATGCATTGTGATGAGCACTGGGTGTAATACACAACTAATGAATCATTGAACACTACATCAAAAACTAAATATGTATTATAAGTTGGCTAATTGAACATAATAAAAATTAAATAAAACTCATGTGTACTAAAAACATGTTAATAATAAAACTAATAGCCCCCATAAAATGTTTTAAAAATATACATATTAAGAAGCAGGAAATAAGCTGTCCACATTTCTGGATTGCATGACTGTCTATGTAAAAAATAAATCCCAGAGAATCAACTCAAATATTAATAAGTAATTGTTGGAGAAGTTGTAAGAAACAAGGTTAGTATACAAAGTTCTATTGCTTTCCTAAATACAATTGCAATTTGAAATTTAAAGCAAAACATCATTTACATTACCACACATAAAATGTGATGACAAGGTATAAATATAGCTACATATGTACAAAATCTGCATGAAAAAAAACTACACCCTGTTGAAGAAATCAAAGAAGATCTAAATAAATGTAGAGATATTCTATATTCATTGACAGGAAGAATCAACTGTTAAGATGTCAGTTCTCTGCTTGATCAATAGATACAATGGAATCTATATAAAAATCTCAGCAACTTATTAGTAGATATCAACAAACTTATTCAAAATTTATATAGAAAGGCAAAAGACCTTGAATATCCTACAAAATATTGATGTAGAACAACAACATCAGAAGACAGACACTCAATTGCAGATTTACTATAAGGCTATAGTAATCAAAATAGTGTGGTATTGACAAAGATATAGACAAATAGATCAATGTAACAGAATAGAAACAAAGAAATTAACCCCCAGAGACACAGTATATTGGTCTTTGACATAGGAACAAAGGTAATGCAGAAAGTCTTTTCATCAAATGATCCCAGAAAAACTGAACGTCCACATGGAAAAAATTAATCTAGATACATAACTTACACAAAATTAACTCAAAATGAATTACAGACCTAGATACAAAATTCAATCTATAAAGCTCCTAGTAGGTCAAAATTTAGGTGACCTCTGGTTCAGCAGTGGATTTTTAGATACAACACCAAAAACATAATCCATGAAAGACAAAATTCATAATTTGGACTTCATTAAAATTAAAAACATTTGCTCTATGAAAGGCTGTTTTTTTTTCTTTTAAGAATTCATTTAAATTTTAGTTACTTAACATATAGAGTAATATTAGTTTCAGGGATAGAATGTAGTAATTAATCTGTGCATGTAACACCCAGTGCTCATTGCAAGTGCCCTCCTTAGTGCCCATTACCAATTTATCCCATTCCCCCACCCACCTCCCTTCTAGCAACCTTCCATTTTTTCCCTGTTATGAGTCTCTTATTATTTGCCTCCCTCCCTGTTTTTATCTTATTTTTCCTTCTCTTTCTCTATGTTCGTCTGTTTTGTTTCTTAAATTCCACATGAGAGAGAGATAATATGGTATTTGTCTTTCTCTGAGTTATTTCACTTAGCATAATATATACTTAGTTCCATCCACATTGTTGAAAATGTCAAAATTTCATTCTTTTTGATGACTGAGGAATATTCCATTGCATATGTACTTCCTACTTCTTTATCCATTCATCAGTCAGTGGACATTACATCTCCTTCCATATCTTGGCTATTGTGGATATCGCCACTATAAACATTGGAGTGCATGTGACCCTTTGAATCACTATATTCATATCCATTGAATAAATACCTATTAGTGCAGCTGCTTGGACTTAGGGTAGTTCTATTTTTACCATTTTGAGGAACCTCTATAATGTTTTGCAGAGTGGCCGCACCAGTTTGCATTCCCACCTACAGTGTAAGAGGGTCCCCCATTCTCCACATCCTTACCAACACCTGTTATTTTCTGAGTTGTTAATTTTAGCCATTCTGACTGGTGTGAGGTGGTATCTCATTGCAGTTTCGGTTTGTATTTCCCTGATGATGAGTGATGTTGAGTATCTTTTTATGTGTCATTGGCCATCTTCTTCGGAAAAAGTCTGTTCACATCTTCTGTTCATTTCTTAACTTATTTCTTTTTTGGGTGTTGAGTTTGATAAATTATTTATAGATCTTGAATCCTTTATCAGAGACGTCATTTACAAATACCTTCTCCCATTCTGTAGGATGTCTTTTAGTTTTGTTGATTGTTTCCTTCCTGGGCAAAAGCTATTTATCTTGATGAAGTCCCAATAGTTCATTTTTTATTTTGTTTTCCTTGCTACTAGAGACATGTCTAGTAAGAAGTTTTTATAGCTGAGGTGAAAGAGTTTGTTGCCTGTGCTCTCCTCTAGGATTTTGATGGTTTCCTGTCTACCATTAAGGTCTTTTATCCATTTGAATTTATTTTTATTTATGGTGTAAGAAAGTGGTCCAGTTTCATTCCTCTGAATGTTGTGTCTATTTTTCCAAACATCATTGTTGAAAAGACTTTTTTCCTTTGGATATTCTTTCCTATTTTGTCAGATTAGTTAACCATATAGCTGTAGGTCCACTTCTAGGTTTTCTATTCTGTTCCATTGATCAATATGTCTCTTTTTGTGACAGTACCATACTGTTTTGATCACTACAATTTTCTAATATATCTTCAAATTCAGTATCTTGATGCCTCCAGCTTTCCTTTCCTTTTGCAGGATTGTTTTGGCTATTCAAGGCCTTTTGTGATTTCATACAAATTTTGGGACTTTTGGTTTTAGCTCTATGAAAAATGATGGTGGTATTTTGACAGAGATTGGATTAAATGTGTAGATTGCTTTGGGTAGTATAGACATTTTAACAATATTCTTCCAATCCATGAGCATAGAATTTATGTCCATTTCCTTATGACCTCTTCAATTCCTTTCACAAGTGTTCTGTGGTTTTCATAGTACACATCTTTTACCTCTTTGGATAGGTTTATTCTGAGAATCTTATGGCTTCTGGTGCAATTGTAAATGGGATCGATTCCCTGATTTCTCTTTGTGCTGCTTTATTATTGGTGTATAAAAATACAGCTCTTGAGGGGAGGAGGCAAGATGACAGAAGAGTAGCAGACCTCATTTCATCTGGTTCCTTGAATTTAGCTAGATAACTAACAAATCATTCTGAATATCCATGTATTCATCCTGACATGTGAGAAAAGAATATCTGGAACCTTACAAGTAGAAAAGAGACCACTTTCTGCAACGTAGGAGATGCAGAGAAGTGAATCTGAAGGGATATATTGGAAGATAAATGGCGGGGGGAAGGGACCCTCAGTAAGCCAGCTACCAGAAAGTGATATAGCCCCAGAGGGAAAAATTGAAACCCTTTACAAATCTGCTCCAGTGAGAGACATCCCTGCCTGAACTGTGTTCAGGGGCTGAAATGGGTCACAATTCTAGGTGGAACAGTGTGGCCTCAGGATTCCCAGATCAGAGAACTAACGGAGTGCCTGAGTCAGTGGAGTTCCCAAACATTGCAATGGGGAAATGGTTATGGTCAGCTAGCCCAGGAGGGGTCTCTCAGCTTGGTTCACCATAAACCATCAGGTTACCTCTCTCCACGTGGGGACCATGCAAAGGACAGGAACTTGAGGTCCCTCTGCCTTGCCCTGGGAGGAGTGTAGCAGGTGTTCACATGAGTGGGGGACAGCTCTCAGTGCCAGACCCCTGCAAAAAACAGAAATGTGATGACACTCCGCCCTCCCCTGGAGGGACAGAGCAGATGGGCACTCAATCCATTACCAATCTCCGTGCCAGGACCCTACAATGTGCAGCAATGTGGGACCCTCTGCCTTCCCCTGGGAGGATTAGTGTGGATGCATACCTCAGGAGTCTACAGAGTTTGGCACACACAAAAGTGAAGACTGTTTATCCCTGAGGGTTTACCGAAGGGTTTTGGCCCTGGGGCTGGAGATTGGGGAATGGACATTTTTGTTTCAATCCTCTAAAGAAGCATGGAAAGGCTTCAGGGAAGAAAAGCCACACAGAGCCACCAGCTTATTCTGAGCCCAGCTCCTTGGCAAGGGGTGGTGCAACTTCACCCAAGCAAAGATACAGAAGCAGCTCAGCTGGTCCCCCTTCCAGAAGACCAACTGAAAGAACAGGTGCACAGCAAATTTAAGGAGCACACAGGACTGTAAAACTCCAACACTAGGGGAAAATAGTATATAGAATTCAAATTTTTTTCTCATGATTCATGTATCTTTTAGTGTAACGTTTTTGATTTCTTTTTTCCCTCTTTTCAACTAGTTTCTTATTTTAACAACTCTATTTTTAAGCCTTTTTTAACTTGCATTTTTTACATTTACATTTTATAGATATATTCCTCATTTTTGCCTTACTTTCACTGTATTCAATTTTATTTTTTTTGCATATATATATATATATATATATATATATATATATATATATATATATATTTGCTTTCTTCACAATTTTGGGATTTAGTGTCTTCTAACAAACAGACCAAAATACAGCCAGGACCAAGTATATCAGCCTGTTTTGTCCACCTGGGGGATTATACTCTCTCTTTTCCCAACCCTTATTTTTTGTTTCTTTTTTAGTTTCTGACATCTTCAGATTTGAATATTTTGCTTGGGTTGTAGTTGATATTTTTTATTTTGTTCTCTTGTTCATTCATTCTTCTCCAAGCAAAATGACTAGAAGGAAGAATTCACAAAAAAAAAGAGAGAACCAGAGGTAATACTCTCTGACACTGATTTAATCAATATGGATATAAGTAAAACGTCAGAGCTGGAATTCAGGATAATGATTATAAACTTAGTAGCTGGGATTGAAAAAAGTATAAAAACACTAGAGAATCACTTGGTGCAGAAATAAAATCTAATCAGGCCAAAATTAAAAATGCTTTAACTGAGATGCAGTCTAAAATGAATGCTATAACAGATAGGGTAAATGAGACAGAAGAGGGAGGAGTCAGTGACACAGAAAACAAGATGATGAAAAAGAAGAAAGCTGAGGAAAAGAGGAGAAAAAATGATGGGCCAAGAGGGGAGGCTTTCAGAAATCAGCAATACCATAAAGCAAACAATATTGGAATTATTGGGGTCCCAGAGGAAAAAGAAATAGAGGAAGTGATAGAAAGTATATGTGAGCAAATCATAGCTGAGAGCTTCCCTAATCTGGGAAAGGAAACAGGCATTCATATCCAAGAGGTAGAGAGGACCCCTCCCAATATCAATAAAAATAGATCAACGCCCTGACAAATAATAGTGAAACTTGCAAATTTAGAGATAAAGAGAAAATCCTGAATTCAGCTCAGACAACAGGTGTAGAAACATTGGACTGGCAGCAGACCTATCCACAGAGACCTGACAGGCCAGAAAGGGCTGGCAGGGTGTATTCAGGACACTAAATGAGAAAAACATGAAGCCACAATTACTTTATCCAGCAAGGCTGTCATTCAGATGGAAGGAAAGATGAAGAGCTTCCAGGATAGACAGAAACTGAGAGAATATGTGACCACCAAACTAGCCCTGCAAGAAATATTAAGTGGGATCATGTAATTGAAGAGCAAGTCCAGGAGTAACATAGGCCATAAAGCAACAGAGACAATCAACAGAAACAAGGACATTACAGGCAATTCAATGGCACCAAATCCATACCTTTCAATATTTACTCTGAATGTAAATGGGCTAAATGCTCCAATTAAAAGACACAGGTTATCAGATTGGATAAAAAAGCAAGACCCATCCATAGGCTGTCTACAAGAGACTCATTTTAGACCTAAAGACACATCCAGATTGAAGGTGAGGGGGTGGAGAACAATTTATCATGCTAGTGGATCTCAAAAGAAAGCTGGGGTAACAATCCTCATATCAAACAAATTAGATTTTAAACCAAAGACTGTAGTAAGAGTTGAAGAGGGACACTATATCATACTTAAAGCGTTCACCCAACAAGAAGATCTAACAATTGTAAGTATTTATGCTCCTAATTTGGGAGCAGCCAATTACATCAACCAACTAATGACCAAAGTAAAGAAACACATTGATAATCATACAACAATAATAGGAGACTTCAAAACCCCAGTCACAGTAATATACAGATCATCTAAAGAGAAGATCATAAAGGAAAAAAGGCTTTGAATGATACACAGGAAGAGATGGACTTCACAGATATATACAGAGGATTACATCCTAAAGTAACAGAATACTTATTTTTCTTGAGTGCACATGGAACTTTCTCCAAATAGATCGCATTGTGGATCACAAATTAAGTCTCAACCAATACCAAAAGATTGAGATTATTCCCTGCCTCATTTCAGACCAAAACGCTTTGAAACATGAACTCAATCACAAGAGGACATTTGGAAAGAACTCAAACACTTGGTGGTTAAAGAGCATCCTACTAAAGAATGAATGGACCAATCAGGAAATTAAAGAATAATTTTAAAAATTCATGAAAACAAATGAAAATGAAAACAAAACTGATCAAAGCCTTTTAGGTACAGCAAAGGTGGTCCTAAGAAGGAATTACACTGCATTACAAGCCTTTCTCAAAAAATTAGAAAAGACTGAAATATACAAGTTAACCTTACACCTAAAAGACCTGGAGAAAAAACAGCAAATAAAGCTTAAACCAAACAGGAGAAGAAAAATAATCAAGATTAGAGCAGAAATCAATGAAATAGAAACCAAAAGAACAGCAGAACAGATCAATGAAAGTAGAAGCTGGTTCTTGAAAGAATTAATTAGATCGATAAACCCCTAGAGAAACCTATCAAAAAGAAAAGAGAAAGGACCCAAATTAATAAAATAATTATGAAAGAAGAGAGATCATGACCAACACCAAGGAAATACTAACAATTTTAAGAACATAGTATGAACAACTATATGCCAAAAAATTAGGCAATCTGGAAGAAATGAATGCATTCTTGGAAACTTATAAACTAAAATAACTGAAACAGGAAGAAATAGAAAATCTGAACAGACCCATAACCAGCAAGGAAATTGAAACAGTAATGAAAAACCTCCCCAAAACTAAGAGTCCAGGGCCAGATGGCTTCCAAGGGGAATTCTACCATAAATTTAAAAAAGAAATAATAGATATTCTACTAAAGCTGTTTCAAAATAGAAAATCTGAACAAACCCATAACCTGCAAGGAAATTGAAGCAGTAATCAAAAATCTCCCCAAAAAATGAGAGTCTGGGGCCAGATGATTTTCCAGGTGAATTCCACCAAAAATTTAAAGAAGAAATAATAGATATTCTACTAAAGCTGTATCAAAAATTAGAAATGGAAGGAAAACATCCAAACTCGTTTAATGAGATCAGCATTACCTTGATCCCAAAACCAGATAAAAATATCAGCAAAAAGGAGAATTACACACCAATATCTCTGATGAGCATGGATGCCAAAATTCTCCCCAAGATCCTAGGCAATAGAATCCAACAGTACATTAAAAGGATTATTCACCACTACCAAGTGAGATTTATTCCTGGGCTGCAAGGGTGGTTCAACATTTGCAAATCAATCAACGTGATACATCACATTAATAAAAGAAAGAACAAGAATCATATGGTCCTCTCAATTGATACAAATGTGATAAAATACAAGAAATCCTTTTTTGATTAAAACTCTCCACAGTGTATGACTTATTTCACTTAGCATTATCTCCTCCAGTGACGTCCATGTTGCAGCAAATGTTGAGAACATAAGAACTAGGAAGATCGGTAGGGGAAGAAAGGGATAAAGAAAGGGGGGTAATCAGAAGAGGGAATGAAGCATGAGAGACTATGGACTCTGAGAAACAAACTGAGGGCTTCAGAGGGGAGGGGGTGGGGGAATGGGATAGGCTGGTGATGGGTAGTAAGGAGGGCACATATTGCATGGTGCACTGGGTGTTATACACAACTAATGAATCATCGAACTTTACATCAGAAACCAGGGATGTACTGTATGGTGACTAACATAATATAATAAAAAAACATAAAAAACAACAAAAAAAGAAAGAAAAACAAAATAACCCAAAAAAAACCTCTCCACAGTGTAGATGGAACATACCTCCATAGCATAAAAGCCATCTATGAAAGCCCGCACTGAATAACATTCTCAATGGAGGAAAAACTGAGAGCTTTTCCCCTAAGGTCAGGGACACGACAGGGATGCCCACACTCACTACTCTTGTTCAACATATGACTAGAAGTCCAAACCTCAGCAAATCAGACAACAAGAAGAAATAAAAGGCATTCAAATTGGCAAAGAAGATGTCAAACTCTCAATCTTCACAGATGACATGATACTTTGTCTGGAAAACCCAAAAGACTCCACCCAAAAATTGCTGGAACTCATACTTCAATTCAGCAATGTGGCAGGATAAAAAATCAATGCACAGAAATCAGTTGCATTTCTATGCAGTAGCAATGAGACTGAAGAAAGAGAAATTAAGGAATCGATCCGATTTGCAGTTGCACCAAAAATCATAAGATACCTACAAAGAAAACTAACCAAAGAGATAAAAGATCTGTACTCTATAAAAAACACAACACTTATGAAAGAATTTAAGGAAAACACAAAGAAATAGAAAACATTCCATGCTCCTAGATTGGAAGAATATTGTTAAGCTGTCTATGTTACCCAAAGCAATCTACACATTCAATGCAACCAATATCAAAATACCATTGACATTTTTCACAGACCTGGAACAAATAATCCTAAAATTTGTATGGAAAAAGAAAAGATCCTGAATAGCCAGGGGAATGTTGAAAAAGAAAACCAAGAACGGGAGCATCAGGATACCTGACTTCAAGCTATACTACAAAGCTGTCATCATCAAGACAGCATGGTACTGGCACAAAAATAGACACATATATTAAGGAACAGAATAGAGAATCCAGAAATGTAACTTCAATTCTATGGTCAACCATTGAGCACTATATCTGAAACTAATGATGTTGGCTAATTGAATTAAATAAAAATACAGCTGGTTTCTTTTGGTGTTTTTTTTTTAATTTAGATTTAATTAGCCAACATATAGTACATCATCAGTTTCAGATGAAGTGTTCAATAATTCATCAGTTGCGTATAACACCCAGTACTCACGCATCAAATGCTCTCCTTAATGCCCATCACCCAATTACCACATACACCCACCCATCTCCCCTCCAACAACAATCAGGTTTTTTTTCCTATAGTTAAAGAGTCTCTCATGGTTTGTCTTCCTCTCTGATGACTTCCCATTCAGTTTTCCCTCCCTTTCACTGTGTTCTGTTTGTTGGTTTTATATCCTGTGATTTTGCTGCATTCATGTATGAGTTCTAGCAATTTTTTGGTGGTCTTTCAGGTTTCCTACAGAGTATCATGTGATCTGCAAATAGTGAAAGTTTTATTTCTCCCTTGACAATTTGGATTCCTTTTATTTCTTTTTGTTGTCTGATTCCTGAGGCTAAGACTTCAAGTACTATGTTGAATAGTAATGGTAAGAGTGGACATCTTTGTCTTTTTCCTGAGGATAGAGGAAAAGCTCTCAGCTTTTCCCCATTGAGGAGGGTATTATCTGTAAGTCTTTCATAAGTGGCGTAATTATGTTGAGTTGTGTTTCCTCTAACCCTACTTTGTTGAGGGTTGTTATCAAGAATGGATGCTGTATTTTGTCAAATGCATTTTCTGCATCTATTGAGAGGATCATATGGTTCTTATCTTTTATTAATGTGGTGTATCACGTTGTTTAGTTTGTGAATATTGAACCACCCCAGCAGCCCAGGAATAAATCCCACTTGATCATGGTAAATAATTTTTTTAATGCATTGTTGGACTCTATTAGTTAGTTTCTTGTTGAGAATTCTTGCTTCCATGGTCATCAGGGATATCAGCCTGTAATTATCCTTTTTAGTGGGGTCTTTGTCTGGTTTTGGAATCAAGCCAATGCTGGCCTCATAGAATGTGTTTGGAAACTTTCATCCATTTCTATTTTTTTGGAAGAGATTCACAAGACTAGATATTAACTTTTCTCTAAAATTTTGGTAGAAGTCCCCTGGGAAGGCATCTGGTCCTGGTCTTTTGTTTGTCAGGAGATTTTTTATTACTCATTCAATTTATTTATTGGTTAGGGGTCTGTTCAAATTTTCTATTTCTTCCTGTTTTCATTTTGGCAGTTGGTATGTTTCTGGAAATTTATCCATTTATTCCACATTTCCCACTTTGTTGACATTTAATTTTTCATAATATTCTCTTATGGTAGTTTATATTTCTATGGTTTTGGTTGAGATATCTCCTCTTTCATTCATGATTTTACTTATTTGTGTCTTTCTCTTTTCTTTTTGATAAGAATGGCTACAGGTTTATCAATTTTATTCTCTAAAAGAATTGGCTTTTAGTTTCACTGATCTTTTCTACTGTTTTGCTTGTTTATTTCTGTATTGTCTACTTCTCTGATATTTATTATTTCCCTTCTGCTGGTTTTAGGCTTTTTTTTCCTATTCCTTTTCTAGCTATTTTAGGTGTAAAGTTAGCTTGTGTATTTGAGATATTTCTTGCTTCTTCAGGTAGGCCTGTATTGCAATATCCCAAACGATTGCTATTGTTGCATCCCAAAACTTTTGGGCTGTCATGTTTTCATTTTCATTTTCTTTCTTATATATCTTTTTAAATTCTTTTTAATTTCCTTGTTCACCTGTTCATTCTTTAGTAGGGTTTTCTTTAAACTACATGTATTTAAGGTATTTCTAAAGGTTTTCTTGTGGTTGACTTCACGCTTCATAGTGCTTGGTCTGAAGCTACTTTCAGGACTTTTCCTTCTCTGTGTGTTTTGTAAATTTTACTATGTTATGTCTTGGTGTGGGCTTGCTGTTGTTGATTTTAATGGGAGTTCTCTGTACATCTCAAATTTTGATGTTTGTTTCCTTCCCCAGATTAGGGATATTTTCAGCAAAATATGCTCAAATAAAACTTCTTCCTCCTTTTCCCTCCCTTCTTCTGGAATTCCTATGATACAATTATTATTATAGTTTAAGAGGCTACTGAGTTCCCTAATTCTACTTTCATGATCTAATAGTTTTCTTTCCCTCTTCTTTTCAGCTTCATTATTTTCCATAATTTTACCTTCAATATCACTGATTTGTTTCTTTGCTTTGTCCATTCTCATTGTCGTTGCATCCAGTTGGTTTTGCATCTCAGTTATAGCGTTTTATATTTTGGCCGGACTAAAGTTCTTTTATATATGTAGTAAGGGATTCTCTAGTGTCCTCTATGCTTTTCTCAAGCCCAGCTTGTGTCCTTATGATTGTTGTTTTATTCTTTTTATTTTTATAGATTTTATTTATTTGACACACACACACAAGTGCACAACAGGGGGAGTTGCAGAGAGGGAGGGAGAAGCAGGCTCCTCGTTGAGCAGGAAGCCCAATGTGGGACTTGATCCCCAGACCTGAGCATAAGCAGATGCTAACTGACTGAGCCACCCAGGCACTCATTCTTATTGTTTTAAATTCTGGTTAAGACCTCTAATATCAGTTTTGTTTAATCCTTGGCTGTTACTTTTTCCTCTTCTTTCTCTTAGGGTGAGTTCCTCTGTTGTGTTGTTTCGTCTAGGTCACTGTTGTGTGTGTGTGTGTGTGTGTGCATGCATGTGTGTGATTGTTAGGAAAGCCTGTTATATTCCTGCTCCTGAGAGTAATGGCTATATTAAGAGGTCATATACTGTCTCAGCATGTACTCTATAAACTTTAGTTCATAATAACGTATCACTATTGGTACATCTCTAGGAGTACATTAGGGTTTGCTCTTTGTTTTGTACATTCTCTGGATTTTGACACATGTATAATAACATGCATCCACCATTACAGTATCATACAGAATAGGTTCACTGCCTTAAAAATACCCTGTGCTTCACCTACTCATTTTTTTCTCTCTTCCTCCTATGGAGTCCCTGGCAACCACTGATCTTTCTATTGTCTCCTAGTTTCAAGTGGTCCAGAATGCCATATAATTAGAATCATATAGCATGTAGCCTTTTCAGGTTGGCTTATTTCACTTAGCAATATGCATTTAAGGCTTGTCCATGTTTCTTCATGGTTTTGTTGCTGTTTGTTACAATCTTATTTAACTTTTCCACAGGCTTTGCAGTGGTAAAAGTAAATCTAATGGGGATATGAATTTTAAAGCATTTTCTATGGGATCCTGATAACAAATGAAGACAGTAATTTTAGCCTCAACTTGCCCTAAGATATTCTTAGATATTTCATGACATTTAGGTTAAACAGAAATTTTACTATTTTTTCAAGTTTTTATTTAAATTACAATTAGTTAGCATACAAGGTTATATTAGTCTCAGGTGTACAACATAGTGACTCAACAATTCCATACATCATACAGTGCTTATCATGACATGTGCACTCTTTAATCCCCATCACCTATTTAATCCACACACTGACCAGCCTCCCCTCTGGTAACCATCAGTATGCTCTCTATAATTACAAGTCCATTTCTTGGTTTGTCTCCCTCTCTCTTATTTTTCACCTTTGCTCATTTGTTTTGCTTCTTAAATTCCACTTATGAGTGAAATCATATGATATTTTTCTTTCTTTTATTTTGCTTAGAATAATACTTTCTAGCTTCATCTATGTCATTGCAAATGACAAGATTCCATTCTTACAGCTGAAACATATTCCATTTGTGTGTGTGTGTGTGTGTGTGTGTGTGTGTGTGTGTGTGTATAATCTCACATCTTTTTAATCCATTCATTAATCACCCTTAGGCTGCCTCCATATCTTGCCTATTTTAAATAATGCTGCTATAATACTCAGGGTACATGTATACCTTTGGATTTTGTTTTTGTATTATTTGGGTAAATACCCATTAACATGATTACTGGATCATAAGGTAGTTCTATTTTCAAATTTTTCAGGAACCTCCATACTGTTTTCAACAATGGCTGCACCAGCCTGCATTCCCACCATTGGTGCTAGAGTGTTCCCTTTTCTCCACATCCTGGCTAACACCTGTTGTTTCTTGTGCTTTTGTGTTAGCCATTCTGACAGGTATAAGGTGATATCTCATTATAGCTTGATATAATGATATCTCATTATAGCCTGATGGTGAGTCATGATGAGCATCTTTTCATGTGTCTGCTGGCAATCTGGATGTCTTCCCCGGGAGAAAGGTCTATTCATGTTCTTTGCCCATTTTTTAATTGGATTATTTGGTTTTGGGGAGTTGAGTTTATAGGTTCTTTTTGGATACTAACCCTTTATTGGATATGTCATTTGCAAATATCTTCTCCCATTCAGTAGACTGCCTTCTACTTTTGTCCATTATTTTGTTTGCTATACAGAATCTTCTAATTATGATGTAGTGTCAATAGTTTATTTTTCCTTTTCTTTTCCTTGCCTGAGGAAACCTATAAAAAAAAATACGTACTACATTCAGTGTTGAAGAAATTACTGCCTGTGTGCTCTTCAGGGATTTTTATAATTTCAGGTCTCACATGTAGGTCTTTCATCCATTTGAAATTTAATTTTTGTGTGACAAAAGAAAGTGGTCCAGCAGGAGTTAAGATGGGGGAGGAGTAGAGGACCCTAATTTCGTCTAGTCCCTGGAATTCACCTAGATAGTTATCAAATCATTCTGAACACCTGTGAAATCAACTGGAGATCTGAGAAAAGAATTGCTACAATTCTTTTATAGAAAAATAGAAAAGCAACCATTTTTTTCAAGGTCAGAGGTGTGGAGATGTGTATCTGAGGTGAATATCAGAAGATAAACTGCCGGGGAGGAGGGAGTTTCCTTAAGCCACCTACCAGAAAGTGTTATAAGCAGCAGAGCACAAAATTAGAACTTTCAGAAGTCTTTTCCGGTTGGGGATGTCCCTGCCTGAAAGGTGCTCAGGTGGCAATGCAGGACAGAATCCCAGGTAAGGCAGCATGGTCGCAGGATCTCCAGGGTCACAAAAAGGATGGGGGTGCCTGAGTGAGGCAGATTTCCCAAGCATCAGAGCAGGGAAGCTGGCTGAAAACACTGATTCTAGCCACCGGCCTTCTGCTCGGTGTTGCCATAAATGATGAACCACTGCAAGGTTGGGTGGCTGCTCTCCAAGCAGGGGCCCAGCAAAAGGCAGAAGCATGGTGACCTCCCCTCCCTCCCCTGGGAGGAATGACATGGGTCTGCACCACAGGAGTCCATAAAGTTTGGAGACTCAAAAATGGGATTGAATGCCTGAGATAAAAATGCTGTCACAGGCTGGGTGAACCACAGAGTTTAGGCAGAAACCAAGGAGACAAGAGTGATTAATGTTTTTCTCTGAGGGCCCACTGAAGAGTGGGGGTCTCAAACTTTCGGCTAGAGATCAGGGCAACACCATTTTCATCCCTCCCCACTAAAGTATTGAAAGCCTTCAGGGAGCAAAACAGTGCTACATAGTGCAATACACTTACGCTGAGATCAGCTTCCTGGTAAGAGGGGTGCAATTCTACCCGGGCAAAGACATCTGAAAATCAGTGCAAAAGGCCCCACCCCCAGAACACCAGCAGGAACATCTGGCTAATACCAAATTTACCAATCACAGAGAACTGCAAAACTTGAGGTTTTGGGGAAAACAGAATATAGCAATTGTGATTTTTAAAAAAATATTATTACTTCTTAGTCTTTCAGTTTTATTTTATTTTTTTCTTTTCAGTTATTTTCTTATTCTACCAATTCTTTTTTAAATGGATATATATATTTTTGGTGTCCTTTCATTGTATTCAATTTTTTTTAGCTATATAAGTTTTTCTTTCTTTCCTGTTTTGGGATTTGGTTTCTTCTAACAAACAGACCAAAACTCACCCAGGATCCAGTTTATTGTTGTGTTCTGTTTTACTTTTTGGTGGATTTTATTCTCTCTTTTTTTTCTTTAGTTTCTGTGTTCTGATTTATTTTGTTTGTATTTTCTGGTGTTGTTGTTGCTATGTTTGTATTTTCTCTCTCTTCCGTGTATTCTTTTCTGAACATAAGGACGAGACAGAGAAACTTACCCCAAAAGAAAGAACAGAAGGCAGTACTCACTGCCAGGGAATTAATCAATATGGATGTAAGTAAGATGTTAGAACAAGAATTCAAAACACCAATTGTAAAGATATTAGCTGGGCTTGAAAAAAATCATAGAAGACACTATAGAACCCCTTACTGGAGAAATAAAAGAACTAATAAGACCCAAATCAAAAGGGCTATTATTGAGATGCAGTAAAGAATGGAGTCTCTAACTCTAGGAAAAATGAAGCAGAAGAAAGAGTCAGTGATATGCAAGACAAAATGATGGAGAATAAGTAAGTTGAGAAAAAGAGAGAAAAACAACTACTGGATCATTAAGAAAGACTGAGAAATCAGCAACAACATAAAATGAAATATTAGAATAAGAGGGATGCCCAGAAAGGGGGGGGGGCAGACAGTTTATTTGAACAAATTATAGCAACTTCTTGCTAGACATGTCTTCAAAGGCAAGAGAAACAAAAGAAAAATGAAGATAAAAGCCTTTTGCACAACAAAGAAGCATTTGACAAAACTTAAAGAAAACCTATGGAATAGGAGAAGATACTTGCAAATATCTTAGCAGATAAAGAGCTCGTATCCAAAATCTATAAAGAACTTACAAAACACTACACCCCCCAAAAAATAAATAATCCAGTCAAGAAACGGGGAGAACACATGAACAGACATTTCTCCAAAGAAGACATAGAAATGGCCAATGACACATGAAAAAATGCTCCACATCACTTGGCATCAGGGAAATACAAATCAAAACCACAATGAGATACCACCTTATACCAGTCAGAATGGCTAAAATTAACAACTCAGGAAACAACTGATGTTGTTAAGGATGTAGAGAAAGGGGAACCCTCTTACATTGTTGTTGTTACTGCAAACTGGTGCAGCCACTCTGGGAAACAGTATTAAGATTTCCCAAAAAGTTAAAAATAGAGCTACCCTATGACCCAGTAATAACACTACTAGGTATTTATCCAAAGGACACAAACATAGTGATTCAAGGGGCACATGCACCCCAATGTTTATAGCAGCAATGTCCACAATAGGCAAACTTTGGAAAGAGCCCAGATGTCCATTGACGGATGAATGTATAAAGAAGAGGTGATGTGTGTGTGTGTGTGTGTGTGTGTGTGTGTGTGTGTGTGTATACACATAGCCACCAAAAAAATGAAATCTTACCATTTGCAAAGATGTGGGTGGAACTAGACGTTATTATGCTAAGCAAAATAAGTCACTCAGAGAAAGACAATTATTATATATGTTCACTCACATGTGGAATTTAAGAAACAAAATAGATGAACATAGGGCAAGGGAGGGAAAATTAAAAAAAAAAAGAAAATCAGAGAGGGTAACAAATCATAAAAGACTCTTACTTATAGGAAACCACCTGAGGGTTGCTGTAGGGGAGGTGGGTGGGGGGATGGCATAACTGGGTGGTGTGCATTATTGATGGCACTTGATGTAATGAGCACTGGGTGTTATATCCAACTGAAGAATCACGAAACTCTACCTTTGAAACTAATAATACACTATATGTTATTTAATTGATTTTTAAATTTAAAAAAAGTGGCCCAGTTTCATTCTTTGCCTGTTGCTGTCCAGTTTTCCCAAAACCATTTGTTGAAGAGAATGTAATTTGCCCATTGAATATCCTTTTCTGCATTGTCAAAGATTACTTGCTGATATAGTCGTGGGTTCATTTCTGTAGTTTCTATTCTGTTCCATTGACTTATGTTTCTATTTTTGTGCCAGTACCATACTGCTTTGATCACTACAGTTTTACAATATAACTTCAAGTTCAGAATTGTGATGCCTCTTGGCTATTCAGGGTCTTTTGTGGTCCCATATAAATTTAGGATTATTTGGCCTAGTTTTGTGAAAATTGCTATTGGTAGTTTCATAGGATTGCAGTAAATGTGTAGACTGCTTTGGGTATTATAGACATTTTAACAATATTTGTTCTTTCAATTGATGAGCATGGAATAGTTTTTCATTTCTTTGTTTTATCTTCAATTTCTTTCATCAGTGTTTTATTAATTTTCAGAGTATCAGTCTTTCAAATCTGTCTAGTTTTATTCCTAGGTATCTTTTTATTTTTAGTATAATTGCAAATGGGATTGTTTTCTTAATTTCTTTTTATGCAGTTTCATTATTGGTATAGCAATGCAATGGATTTCTGTAGTTATTTTGTATCCCGTGACTTTGCTGAATCTGTTTTATCAGTTCCAGCACTTTATTGGCAGAGTCTTTCAGGTTTTGTATAAATAGTATCATGTAATCCGCAAATAGTGAAAATTTTACTTATTTCTTACCAATTAGAATGTGTTTTATTTCTTTTTGTTGTCTGATTGCTGTGGCTAGGACTTCCAGTACTGCATTGAATGAACGTGTTGAGAGTGGACATCCTTGTCTTCTTCCTGACCTTAGAGGAAAAACTCTGTTTTTCCTTACAAAGGATAGTGTTAGCTGTGTGTTCTTCATGTATCACCTTTATTATTCTGCGGTATGTTCTCTCTAAACCTACTTTGTTGAGGATTTTTATCATGAATGTGTGTTGTAGTTTGTCAAATGCTTTTTCTGCATGTATTGAAGCAATCATTTGTTTACTATCCTTTATTTTATTAAAGTGATTATCACATCAATTGATGTGCACATTGAATCACTCCACTTGATCATGTTGAATGATTTTTTTAATGTATTATTGGATTTGATTTGCTTGTATATTGTTGAGGATTTTTGCACCTATGTTCATAAGAGGTATTGGTCTGTAGTTGTCTTTTATTTGTTGTGTCCTTATCTGGATTTGGTATCACAGTAATGCTGGCCTCAGAGAATCAACTTGAAAGTTTTCCTTCCTTTTCTATTTTAAAAATAGAATAATAGAATAAAAATAGAATAATTTGAGAAGAAATGGAATGAACTCTTTAAATGTTTCGTAGAATTCACCTGTGAAGCCATGTGGGCCTGGACTTTAGTTAACTGAAAATGTTTGTTTGTTTTTTGTTTTTTGATTTCTGACTCAGTTTCTTTGCTCATTACTGGTCTTTTCAAATTTTCTATTTCTTCCTGTTTCAGTTTTGGTAGTTTATATGTTTCTAGGAATGTATCAATTTCTTCTA
This sequence comes from Ursus americanus, assembly GCF_024610735.1. Classification (NCBI taxonomy): domain Eukaryota; kingdom Metazoa; phylum Chordata; class Mammalia; order Carnivora; family Ursidae; genus Ursus; species Ursus americanus. Next base: position 70,718,655 of record NC_142164.1, read on the forward strand.
GCTTGTCCAACTTGTTGACATACAGTTTTTCATAATATTCTTTTTTAATTGTTTGTATTTCTGTGGTGTTGGTTATTTCTCCTCTATCATTTATAGATTTATTTATTTGAGTCCTTTCTTTTTTTTTTCTTGATAAGTCTGGTTAACTGGTAATTATAAATAGTGTTTCCTCAAAGCCCAGGTTTGTTTGTTAATTCCTTCATATTCTCTATTGCCAACCCATGTTTCTGCTTGGCCCAACCTAGGTCACATGGTCAGTATTAAGTCAATCACTGTGGCCAGGGGAATGGTGTACTCTGACCAGACATTTGCATCAAATATCCATTCTTTGAATAGAGCAAAAAGTGGGATGAGCTCTACCACAGCCATACAAAAAAAATCTGAGTTCTCTATGAGAGATGTATGTTAGGCAACCAAAACTATAGGTTCCTATGAAAAATAAATAATTAAATGTAGTTACAATGGGTAAACTTAATTTAAGCATAATGCTTAATAAGAAAGTGAAAATTATAGGGTCAGTCATTAACATAGTGAAATTGGTCAACATAAAGTATTGCACTCTTCAATTATGTATTGAATAAATAGTTATTGAGGACTTAAACTATGCAGAGGAATGCTATAATTGCTATGGAGAAATATAAATAAATAAATAAATAAATAAATAAATAAATAAATAAATAAGACTAGCCTTTCTTTCACACAGTTTATAATTAGCTGAAGGAGAAACATAGATTTCTATAATAAGAAATTATGATGACACTTGGGACTAAGCGTATGCTACCATAACATATACTCTAAACAGCTTTATCATACTTTGTTCATTAGTTATGTACTTGGGTCATTGCATATAAAACAATATTTGCATACTGTATCTTATTGTTAGTGAACTTCTATTAGGACTTCAGAGATGTATATTTACAGGAAATATTTGGCTTCAGGGTGCACACACACACACACACATGAGTCAGAGGAATTTGGAGGTCATGAATCACAGTGGTGCTCCATCTTGCCTGCACATTAGATGCATGAGGGGAGCATTTAAGAAAATACCAAATGTTTGGAGCCCATCCCCAGAAATTCTGACTGAATTTGCGAGGGGTGGGTTTGGATATTTTTTTAATTTTCCTCCAAGTGATTCTAATATGTAGAAAGTACTGATCTAGTAGAGCCACTTCATGTTGCAATTGAAGAAAGTGAGACTCAGAAAGAATATGTAATTTGCCCAAGAAAATATTAGACAGAGTCCTGCTTGCCTGCTTCCTAGTCTACATATTTTGAGGATAATTTTATCATTGTTTTTCAATCTATGGACATTAAATTCTCTGACATTATCTTTCATAAGAAATAGAAGTCAGATAAACAAGCAATTCATAGGATCTTGTACATATATTAAAATAAGCTACATAATCAATTATTTCATTGGAAGCAACCCAATGACTTCATTAGACTTAAACAGCTATATTGTGCTACTTCTAGTGTTTAAAACAACTCAATAACTAAGAAGATTATGTTTTTATGAAGCTCAGCCTACTGAAATAAATATAATAAGGAAGTTATAAGAATCTCATAATGCTTGGTAGGTTGGGTAGCTTAGCAAGAGTATTTGAAGAAGGAATGATAGAACTCAGATATACAATGCAGAGTAACAGCTATGCAAATTACATTAAAAAGTTTAGGTACACTATGCCAATTTGAACAAAACAATGTTGAGCAGTTTATAATCAACAATGTGCAGGGAAGGAATAATTGGAATGTGTGAGGTTGGTCTAGAGATGAATTTCAAGGAAAATCTTCTTGAAGGGATATATGTGAACAGATAGAGAAGAAAAAAGGACATTAACATTTGTGGGGGAAGGAAAACAAAAGTAAAAGTTGGGGATGGGACTTTCTTACACCACACACAAAAATAAATTCAAGATGGATTAAAGACCTAAATGTGAGATATGAAACCATAAAAATCCTAGAGGAAAACACAGGCAGTAACCTCTTTCACATAAGCTGTAGCAACTTATTTCTAGATATGTCTCCTAAGGTAAGAGAAACAAAAGCAAAAACAAACTATTGGGACTACATCAAAATAAAAAGCTTCTGCACATGAAGGAAATAATCAACAAAAATGAAAGGGCAACTGGGGCACCTGGGTGGTGAAGTTCTTTAAGCATCCAACTCTTGGTTTTGGCTCAGGTCGTGATCTTAGAGTTGTGAGATTGAGCCCTGAGCCAGGCTCTGTGCTCAGCACAGAGTCTGCTTAAGTTTCTCTCTTCCTCCCCCTCTTTCCCTCCCACTGTTTGCACGTTCTCTCTCAGGTAAATAAATATATCTTTAAATAAAAAAAAAAATAAAAGGCAACCTATGGAATGGGAGAAGATATTTGCAAATGACATACCTGATAAATGGTTAGTATCCAAAATATACAAAGAACTTTTAAAACTCAACACCCAAAAAACAAATAATCCAGTTAAAAAATGAGCAGAAAACATAAATAGAAATTTTTCCAAAGAAGACATACAGATGGCCAACAGACAAATGAAGAGATGCTCAACATCACTCATCATCAGAGAAATACAAATCAAAACTATGAGATATCACCTCAAACCTGTCAGAAGAGCAAAAATCAACAACACAAGAAGCAACAGGTGTTAGTGTGGATGGGGAGAAAGGGGAACCCTCTTACACTGCTGGTGGGAAGGCAAATTGGTGCAGCCACTCTGAAAAACAGCATCAAGTTTCCTCAAAAAGTGAAAAATAGAACTACCTTATGATCCAGTAATTGCACTACTAGGTATTTACCCAAAGAACACAAAAATACTAATTCAAAGGCATGCATGCGCCCTGATGTTTATAGCAGCATTATCTATAATCTCTATAATCACCAAAATATGGAAAGAGCCCAAGTGTCCATCAACTGACGAATGGATAAAGAGAATGGGAGATATATTTATATTTATATATATATACATGTATATATATATATAAAATTGTGTTTGTATTTATATGTATTGTATGTTTATATTTATATTTATTATGTTTGTATTTATATTTATGTTTATATGTATGCATATGTATATATGCATATATTTAATATTTATATGTATGCATATGTATATATGCATATATTTAATATTATAATATAAATCATATATAAATTATATTATAAATATATTTGATATATTTATAATGTATATATAAATATATGTATATGTATTTATAATATATATTTATTATATATATAACTGTTTATATATATATTATATATATATAAAATATATATAGTCAGCCGTAAAAAAGAATGGAATCTTGCCATTTGCAATAACATGGATGAAGCTAGAGAGTATTATGTTAAGCGAAATAAGTCAGTCAGAGAAAGACAAATACCATGATTTCCCTCTTATATGGAATTTAAAAAACTAAACAAATGAGCAAAGGGGTAAAGGGGGAGAGCAAACCAAGAAACAGACTCTTAACTATATAGAACAAACTGATGGTTAACAGAGGGGAGTTGGGTGGGGGGTGGGTTAAATACGTGATGTAGATTAAGGAATGTACTTGTTGTGATGAGCAATGGGTATCATATGCAAGTGCTGATCACCATACCGTACTCCTGAAACTAATGTTACACTGCATGCTAATTAACTGGAATTTAAATAAAAACTTAAAAAAATGTGGTCAGGGAACAAGAAACTGGATCAATATATACCACTGTGTTTCCCCAATCAACCACCCTTGAGGAAGAGTGCACAACAAAGTAATAAATGAGAACAGAGTTATTGGAGAAGAAAATATGTGTGTTCCAGAGGGTCTGTCTTCTGCTTTCTTCTCCCAAGATACTCGAAGTGATCCCATCTTCTCCCATGGCTTCAATTATGTCATATATTCCAATGAATGCCCAATCTCTAGCTCTGATACTCCTCTCACATACACTCAGGTATATATAACCATTTGCTGTATATATACCAGTGGTTCTCATTAAGGGTTAATTTTGCAACCCACAAACGGCATTTTTTTATTACAATAATTTTTTTATTATATTATGTTAGTCACCATACAATACATCCCTGGTTTTTGATGTAAACATCCATGATTCATTAGTTGCGTATAACACCCAGTGCACCATGCAATACGTGCGCTCCTTACTACCCATCACCAGCCTAACCCATTCCCCCACTCCCTTCCCCTCTGAAGACCTCAGGCTCTTCCTCAGAGTCCATAGTACCTCTCATGCTTAATTCTCCTCCTGATTAACCCCCCTTTCTTTATCCCTTTCTTCTCCTAATGATCTTCTTACTTCTTATGTTCCATATCAGAGAATCCATATGATAATTGTCTTTCTCTGCTTGACTTATTTCACTTAGCATTATCTCCTCCAGTGCCGTCCATGTTACAGCAAATGTTGAGAACTCGTTCTTTTTGAGAGCTGAGTAATATTCCATTGAATATATGGACCACAACTTCTTAATCCAGTCATCTGTTGAAGGGCATCTCGGCTCCTTTCACGATTTAGCTATTGTGGACAATGTTGCTATGAACATTGGAGTGCATATGACGCTTCCGTTCACTACGTCTGTATCTTTGGGGTAAACACCCAGTAGTGCAATGGCTGGATCATAGGGTAGCTCAATTTTTAACTTTTTAAGGGACCTCCACACTGTTTTCCAGAGAGGCTGTACCAACTTGCATTCCCACCAACAATGTAAGAGGGATCCCCTTTCTCCACATCCTCTCCAACAATTTTGTTTACTGCCTTGTCAATTTTTGCCATTCTAACTGGTGTAAGGTGGTATCACAGTGTGGTTTTGATTTGAATTTCCTTGATGGCTAATGATTTTGAACATTTTTTCATGTGTCTGTTAGCCATTTGTATGTCTTCGTTGGAAAAGTGTCTGTTCATATGTTCTGCCCATTTTATGATTTGTTTATTTGTTTCTCGTGTATTGAGTTTGAGAAGTTCTTTGTAGATCTTGGATACCAGTCTTTTATTTGTAGTGCCATTTGCAAATATATTCTCCCATTCCGTGGGCTGCCTCTTAGTTTTTATGACTGTGTCCTTGGCTGTGCAAAAGCTTTTGATTGTGATGAAGTCCAACAAGTTCATTTTATCTTTTGTTTCTCTTGCCTTTGGAGATGTGTCATGACAAAGGTTGCTGTGGCCGATGTTATAGAGGTTGCTGCCTATGCTCTTCTATAGGATTTTGATGGATTTCTGTCTCACATTGAGGTCTTTCATCCATTTAGAGTTTATCTTTCTGTATGGTGTGTGAGAGAGAGTGGTCAAGTTTCATTCTTTTGCATGTAGCTGTCCAATTTTCCCAGCACCATTTATTGAAGAGACTGTCTTTTTTCCACTGGATGTTTTTTCCTGCTTTATCAAATATTAGTTGCCCAAAGAGCCGAGGGTCCATTTCTGGGTTCTCTATTCTGTTCCATTGGTCTATGTGTCTGTTTTTGTGCCAGTAGCATGCTGTTGTTGTGATCACAGCTTTGTAGTATAGCTCGAAATCCGGCATTGTGATGCCCCCAGCTTTGTTTTTCTGTTTCAACAATTCCTTGGCGATTTGGGGTCTTTTCTGGTTCCACACAAATTTAAGGGCTGTTTGTTCTAGTTCTTTGAAAAATGTCATTGGTATTTTGATCGGGATAGCATTGAAAGTGTAGATTGCTCTGGGTAGCATGGAAATTTTCATTATGTTAATTCTTCCGATCCATGCGCATGGAATATTTTTCCATCTTTTTGTGTCTTCTTCATGTCTTTCAAGAGTGATTTGTAGTTTTTGAATATAGAACCTTTACATCTCTGGTTAAGGTAACATATGATTTTTGGTACTATTGTAAATGGGATGGATTCCCTAATTTCTCTTTCTTCAGTCTCATTATTCGTGTATAGAAACGCAACTGATTTCTGAGCATTGATTTTGTATCTTGCCACATTACTGAATTGCTCTATTACTTCTAGTAGTTTGGGAGTGGATTCTTCTGGGTTTTCCATATAGAGTGTCATGTCATCTGCGAAGAGAGACAGTTTGACTTCTTCTCTGCTGATTTGAATACCTTTTATTTCTTTTTGATGGCTGATTGCTGATGCTAGGACATCTAGTATATGTTGCATAATATTGCAGAGAATGGGCATCCTTGTCGTGTCCCTGATATTAAGGGAGAAGGTCTCAGCTTTTCCCATTGAGAGTCATATTCGTTGTGGGCTTTTTATGGATGGTTTTTATGAGATTGAGGAATGTACCCTTTATCCCTACAATCTGAAGGGTTTTAATCAGGAAAGGATGCTGTATTTTGTCAAATGCTTTTCCTGCATCTATTGAGAGGATCATATAATTTTTGGCTCTTTTCTTGTTGATAAAATCTATGACACTGATAGATTTGCGAATGTTGAACCACCCTTGCATCCCAGGGATGAATCCTACTTGGGCATGATGGATAATCCTTTTAATGTACTGGTGGATTCTATTAGCAAGGATCTTGTTGAGGATATTGGCATCCATATTCCTTAGGGAAATCGGTCTGTAATTCTCCTTTTTGATGGGGTCTTTGCCTGGTTTGGGGATCAAGGTAATATTGGCCTCATAGAATGAGTTTGGTAGCTTTCCTTCTGTTTCTATTTTTTGAAACAGCTTTAGATGAGTAGGTATTATTTCTTCTTTTAATGTTTGGTAGAATTCCCCAGGAAAAACATCAGGTCCTGGCGTTTTGTTTTTTGGAAGGTTGTTTATCACTGTTTCAATCTCTTCACAATCAATTGGCCTGTTTAAGAAATCAATTTCTTCCTGTTTCGGTCTTGGTAGTTTATAGTTTCCAGGAAGGCCTCCATCTCTTCCAGACTGCTTAATTAATTGGCATAAAGCTGTTGAGTAAAGTTTCTAATAATCCTTCCAATTTCATTGGTGTTGGTTGCTACCTCTCCATTTTCATTCATAATGTTATTAATTTGGGTCCTTTCTCTATTCTTTGTATAAGTCTTGCCAGTAGTTTGTCAATTTTATTTATTCTTTCAAGGAACCAGCTTCTAGTTCTGTTGATCTGCTCTACTGATCTCCTGGTTTCTAATTCATTGATCTGTGCTCTAATCTTGATGAACTGCTTTCTTGTGCATGGATTAGGCATGTTCCTCTGTTGCTGTTCCAGCCTCTTGAGGTGAGAATATAAAAACTGCATTTTAGATTTTTCTATTCTTTTGAGTGAGGCTTGGTAGGCTATGTATTTTCCCCTTAGGACTGTCTTTGCAGTATCCCATAGGTTTTGGACCATTGTGTTTTCATTCTCGTTGGTCTTCATAAATTGTTTAAATTGATTTTTGATTTCCTGGTTTATCGAATCATTCTTGAGCAGGATGGTTCTTAGTCTCCAAGTTTTTAGTTTCTTCCAAATTTTTCCTTGTGGTTCAGTTCCAATTTCAAAGCATTGTGGTCTGAGAATATGCAGGGGATCATTTCAGTCTTTTGGTATCAGTTGAGACCTGTTTTGTGACCCAGAACATGTTCTATTCTTGAGAATGTTCCATGGGCATTAGAATAGAATGTGTATTCTTTGGTTCTGGGGTGTAGTGTTCTATATATATCTATGAGGTCCAACTCATGTAGCATGGCATTGAAAACTCTTGTTTCTTTGTTGATTTTCTGCTTAGGTGATCTACCTATTGCTGATAGTGGAGTGTTGAGATCCCCTACTATTAACGTATATTTATCTATATGTCTCTTTATTCTGGTTAAGAGTTGGCTTGTGTATCTTGCTGCTCCTCTTTTGGGGCCATATATATTTATAATTATCATATCCACTTGTTGGATACATCCTTTAAGAATAATATAGTGCCCTTCGTATCTCTAACTATAGTCTTTAGTTTAAAATCCCAACTGTCTGATATGAGAATTGCTGCCCCAGCTTTCTTTTGAGGTCCATTGGCATGAAAGATGGTATTCCATCCCTTTACTTTCAGTCTGGATGTATCCTTAGGTAAAAAATGAGTCTCTTTTAGACAGCAAATGGATGGGTCATGTCTTTTTATCCAATCTGCAACACTGTGGCATATTATGGGGGCATTTAGGCCATTTGAATTGAGACTCATTATTGAGAGATATGATTTTAATGATGCCATGTTGCTGTAAAGTCTTTGTTTCTATCGATTGTGACTTTCTGTTCTGTATCACTCTTGGGGCCTTTTTACTTTTATAGAACACCCCTTAATATCTCCTGTAGGGCTGGTTTTGTGGTTACAAAATTGGTCAATGACTGGCGATTCTGGAACTTCTTTATTTCTCCATCATTTCTGAATGACAGCCTTGCTGGATAAAGGATCCTTGGCTGCATGTTTTTCTCTGAAAGAGCTTTAAAAATGCCCCCCCCCCCAACCCTTTCTCTCATTCCAGGTTTGTGTAGACAGGTCTGACGTAATTCTGATACCTTTGTCTTATATGTGAGAAATTTCTTTGCCCTGGCCACTTTCAATACTGTACCCTTGGATCTAATATTTGTGATTGCACTATGACATGACGTGGCATAGGTTTGTCGTGGTTGAGCTTGGGAGGGTCCTCTCTGCCTCTTGGACATGAATGCGTGTTTCCTTTGCTAGATTAGGGAAGTTTTCAGCTACAATTTGTTCAAATATCTCTTCTAGACCTCTGATTTTCTCCACCCCCTCAGGGATGCAGATGATTCTGACATTGGATCGTTTCATTGAGTCAGTAATGTACCGTAACCTACATTACTTTTTTTGGGGGGGGGGTTAATTTTTTTTAAATTTTTTTAATGATTTTTTATTATGTTATGTTAGTCACCATACAATACAACCCCGGTTTACAATGTAAAGTTCGATGATCCATTAGTGGCTTATAACACCCAGTGCACCATGCAATATGTGCTCTCCTTACTACCCATCACCAGCCTATCCCATTCCCCCACCCCCTCCCCTCTGAGGCCCTCAGTTTGTGTCTCATAGTCCACAGTGTCTCATATTTCATTCCCCCCTCTAATTACCCCCCCTTTATCCCTTTTTCCCCTACCGATCATCCTAGTTCTTATATTCCATAGATGAGAGAAATCATATCATAATTGTCTTATTCTGCTTGACTTATTTCACTTAGCATTATCTCCTCCAGTGCTGTCCATGTTGTAGCAAATGTTGAGAATTTGTTTTTTCTGATAGGTGAGTAATATTCCATTGTATATATGGACCACAACTTCTTAATCCAGTCATCTGTTGAAGGGCATCTCGGCTCCTTCCACGATTTAGCTATTGTGGACATTGCTGCTATGAACATTGGGGTGCATATGGCTCTTCTCTTCACTATGTCTGTATCTTTGGGGTAAATACCCAGTAGTGCAATGGCTGGATCATAGGGTAGCTCAAGTTTTATCTTTTTAAGGGACCTCCACACTGTTTTCCATAGTGGCTGTACCAACTTGCATTCCCACCAACAATGTCGGAGGGATCCCCTTTCTCCACATCTTCTCCAACAATTGTTGTTTCTTGCCTTGTCTATTTTTGCCATTCTAACTGGCGTAAGGTGGTATCTCAGTGTGGTTTTGATTTGAATTTCCCTGATGGCCAATGATTTTGAGCATTTTTTCATGTGTCTGTTAGCCATTTGTAGGTCTTCATTGGAAAAGTGTCTGTTCATATCTTCTGCCCATTTTTTGATTTGTTTATTTGTTTCTCGTGTATTGAGTTTTAGAAGTTTTTTGTAGATCTTGGATACCAGTCCTTTATTTGTAGTGCCATTTACAAATATATTCTCCCATTCCGTGGGCTGCCTCTTAGTTTTTTTTTGACTGTTTCTTTGGCTGTGCAGAAGCTTTTGATCTAGATGAAGTCCCATAAGTTCATTTTATCTTTTGTTTCTCTTGCCTTTGGAGATGTGTCATGGAAAAGGTTGCTGGGGCCGATGTCATAGAGGTTGCTGCCTATGCTCTCCTCTAGAATTTTGATGGATTCCTGTCTCAGATCGAGGTCTTTCATCCATTTGGAGTTTATTTTTGTGTATGGTGTAGGGCGTGGTCAAGTTTCATTTTTTTGCTTGTAGCTGTCCAATTTTCCCAGCACTATTTATTGAAGAGACTGTCTTTTTTCCACTAGATGTTTTTTCCTGCTTTATCAAATATTAGTTGCCCAAAGAGCCGAGGGTCCATTTCTGGGTTCTCTATTTTGTTCCATTGGTCTATGTCTGTTTTTGTGCCAGTACCATGCTGTCTTTGTGATCACAGCTTTGTAGTATAGCTCGAAATCCGGCATTGTGATGCCCCCAGCTTTGTTTTTCATTTTCAACAGTTCCTTAGAGATTCAGGGACTTTTCTGTTTCCATACAAATTTAAGGACTATTTGTTCCAGTTCTCTGAAAAATGTCCTCGGTATTTTGATCGGGATAGTATTGAAAGTGTAGATTGCTCTGGGTAGCATGGACATTTTAACTATGTTAATTCTTCTGATCCATGAGCATGGAATATTTTTCCATGTTTTCATGTCTTCCTCAATGTCTTTCAAGAGTGATTTATAGTTTCTAGAATATAGGTCCTTTACGTCTCTGGTTAAGTTCATTCCAAGGTAACGTATGGCTTTTGGTGTTATTGTAAATGGGAGGGATTCCCTAATTTCTCTTTCTTCAGTCTCATTGTTCGTGTATAGAAATGCCACTGATTTCTGAGCATTGATTTTGTATCCCACCACATTACTGAATTGCTCTATAACTTCTAATAGTTTTAGAGTGGATTCTTTTGGGTTTTCCATATAGAGTATCATGTAATCTGCAAAGAGAAACATTTTGACTTCTTCCTTGCCAATTTGGATAACTTTGATCCCTTTTTGTTGTCTGATTGCTGTTGCAAGGACTTCTAGTACTATGTTGAATAATAGTGGCGAGAGTGGGCATCCTTGTCGTGTTCCTGATCTTAAGGGAAAAGCTTCCAGCTTTTCCCCATTGAGTATAATATTTGCTGTAGGCTTTTCATAGATTGCTTTCATGAGATTGAAAAATGTTCCCTCTATCCCTACACTCTGAAGGGTTTTAATCAGGAAAGGATGCTGTATTTTGTCAAATGATTTTTCTGCATCAATTGAAAGGATCATATGGTTCCTGAGTCTTTTCTTGTTGATATGATGTATCACGTTGATCAATTTGCGAATGTTGAACCATGCTTGCATCCCAGGTGTGAATCCCACTTGGTCATGATGGATAATCCTTTTAATGTACTGTTGGATTCTATTAGCAAGTATCTTGTTGAGGATTTTGGCATCCATATTCATTAGGGAAATCGGTCTGTAATTCGCCATTTTGATGGGGTCTTTGCCTGGTTCGGGGATCAAGGTAATATTGGCCTCATAGAATGAGTTTGGTAACTTTCCTTCTGTTTCTATTTTTTGAAATAGCTTTAGGAGAATAGGTATTATTTCTTCTTTGAATGTTTGGTAGAATTCCCCAGGAAAACCGTCCGGGCCTGGAGTTTTATTATTTGGAAGGTTGTTTATCACTGACTCAATTTCTTCATAATTAATTGTCCTGTTTAAGAAATCAATTTCTTCCTGTTTCAGTCTTGGTAGTTTATAGGTTTCCAGGAAGGCCTCCATCTCTTCCAGATTGCTTAGTTTTTTGGCATATAGCTGTTGATAAAAGTTTCTAATAATCCTTCCAATTTCTTTGGTGTTGGTCATGACCTCTCCTTTTTCATTCATAATTTTAATAATCTGGATCTTTTCTTTTTTCTTTTGGATAAGTCTTGCCAGTGGTCTGTCTATTTTATTGATTTTATCAAAGAACCAGCTTCTAGTCCTGTTGATTTGCTCTACTGTACTCCTGGTTTCTAATTCATTGATTTCTGCTCTAATTTTGGTCAACTGCTTCCTCGTGAGTGGATTAGGGCTGTCCCTCTGTTGGTGTTCCAGCTTTTTGAGGTGAGAATATAAAAACTGCATTTTAGATTTTTCTATTCTTTTGAGTGAAGCTTGGATGGCTATGTATTTCCCCCTTAGGACGGCCTTTGCAGCATCCAATAGGTTTTGGACCATTGTGTTTTCAGTCTCATTGGTCTCCATAAAATGTTTAATTTGATTTTTGATTTCCTGGTTTATCGTGTCATTCCTGAGCAGGATGGTTCTTAGTCTCCAAGTGTTTGAGTTTCTTCCAAATTTTTCCTTGTGGTTGAGTTCCAACTTCAGAGCATTGTGGTCTGAGAATATGCAGGGGATCATTTCAATCTTTTGGTATCAGTTGAGACCTGTTCTGTGACCCAGAACATGGTCTATTCTTGAGAATGTTCCATGGGCATTAGAATAGAATGAGTATTCTTTGGTTCTGGGGTGTAGTGCTCTATATATATCTATGAGGTCCAACTCATCGAGTATGGCATTCAAAGCCTTTGATTCTTTGGTTGTTTTTTGCCAGGGTGTTCTATTTCTGATAATGGAGTGTTGAGGTCCCCTACTATTAATGTATTTTTATCTATATGTCTCTTGTGGTTAAGAGTTGCCTTGTGGGGGCGCCTGGGTAGCGCAGTCGTTAAGCGTCTGCCTTCGGCTCAGGGCGTGATCCCGGCATTCCGGGATCGAGTCCCACATCGGGCTCCTCCGCTGTGAGCCTGCTTCTTCCTCTCCCACTCCCCCTGCTGTGTTCCCTCTCTCGCTGGCTGTCTCTCTGTCACATAAATAAATAAAATCTTTAAAAAAAGAAAAAAAAAAGAGTTGCCTTGTGTATCTTGCTGCTCCCCTGTTGGGGGCATATATATTTATAATTGTCATATCCACTTGTTGATTACTTCTTTTAAGAATAATATAGTACCCTTTTGCGTCTCTAACTATAGTCTCTAGTTTTAAATCCCATCTATCTGATATGAGAATTGTTACCCCAGCTTTCTTTTGAGGCCCATTTGCATGAAAGATGGTACTCCATCACCTTACTCTCAGTCTGAATGCATCTTTGGGTTCAAAATGAGTCTCTTGTAGAGAGCAAATGGATGGGTCATTTCTTTTTATCCAATCTGCAACGTTATTACGCTAATGGGAGCGTTTAACCCATTTACATTGGCACTAAGAACTGAGAGGTAGAATTTTAATGATGCCATGTTGCCAGTAAAGTCTTTGTTTGTATCGGTTGTGACTTTCTGTTCTGTATCACTCTTGGGGCCTTTTTACCTTTATAGAACCCCCCTTAATATCTCCTGTAGGGCTGGTTTTGTGGTTACAAAATTGGTCAATGACTGGTGATTCTGGAACGTCTTTATTTCTCCATCCATTCTGAATGACAGCCTTGCTGGATAAAGGATCCTTGGCTGCATGTTTTTCTCTGAAAGAGCTTTAAAAATGCCCCCCCCAACCCTTTCTCTCATTCCAGGTCTGTGTAGACAGCTCTGACCTAATTCTGATACCTTTGCCTTATACGTGAGAAATATCATTGCCCTGGCCGCTTTCAATACTGTACCCTTGGATCTAATATTTGTGAAATGCACTATGACGTGATGTGGCATAGGTTTGTCATGGTTGAGCTTGGGAGGGTTCCTTTCTGCCTCTTGGACACGAATGTTCATTTCCCTAGCTAGATTAGGGAAGTTTTCAGCTACAATTTGTTCAAATATCTCTTCTAGACCTCTGTTTTTCTCCACCCCCTCAGGGATGCCAATGATTTTGACATTGGATCGTTTCATTGAGTCAGTAATCTCCCGTAACTTACATTCGTGGGCGTGGATTTTTTTAAGTCCAGCTTCTTTTGGTTTTCTTCCACTAACCCATCCTCCAATTCACTAATATGTTCCTCTGTCTCGGTGACCCTGGCCGTCAGAGCCTCTAGTTTTGATTGCATTTGGCTCATAGAATTTTTAATTTCTATCAGATTCGCTCTCATTTCCACCCTTAGGGATTCTATATTCTCAGTAACATTTTCATTAATACTTTTTTCAAGTCTATTCATCATCTTGACCATATTTACTCTGGCTTCCATTTGTGATAATTTGTTTATATCCACATCCATTAGTTCTGTGGCAGAGGCCACAGACTCATTGTCTTTTCTTTCCTGGGGTGGACTTCTCCTTCTCGTCATTCTGATGAGGAGAGGTTGCAGGGTTGTCCAGAGCCCAAATTATTGAATGGGACCCAGGCTGCGCCCTTGTTTTATAGGGATCTTAGGGATGTGGGCCTCTTCTTTAAAGATTTTATTTGTTTATGTGGCAGAGAGCCAACCAGCGAGAGAGGGAACACATGCAGGGGAGTGGAAAAGGAAGAAGCAGGCTCCCAGCGGAGGAGCCCGATGAGGGACTCCTTTCCGGAACGCAGGGATCACGCCCTAAGCCGAAGACAGGCGCTTAATGACTGCACCACCCAGGCACCCTGGGATGTGGGCTTCTTGATTTTTCAGCCTGCCTTCTGGGGGAGGGGCCTGCCGCTCCGAAACTCAGGCAACCCTTTTTGGGTAGATTCTCCGTGTTCCCTGCGAGGGGAGATGAGGATGGGCACCTTGTGAGCCGGTATTTCCAGGCTTTTGTTCTCTGGAGACTTTCCCTGGTGGTTTGCTGTGCCTCTTCTGAGAGTCAGGCAGCAGTGGCCGAATCTCAGCCTCTGTCTCAGAACAGAGGGATCGCGGACCGTTCTCCACTGATGTTCTGGCCACTTTAACTCTGTTACTATCGGTGCTGCTCAACCCTGCAGCGTCCCGGCATGTGTGCCCCACAGCCGGCGTCCCAGCCCTCACTTCCAGGGCCTGCGCATCTCTGTCCTTTGTGTTTCTAATACTGCCAGCCGCACCTGCACGGTCCAGAGCTCCGTTTCAGTGTGGTTCGAGGACTCCAGAGCTCTGGTTTTCAGACTGGTCTCGCGCGTACCCCGGCTCACGGTCTCAGTCTGCTGGTCCGCTAATTCGCCCACTCCCCAGTGCAAGTGGCTACCGCTTCCCGGCATTTGAAAGCGGCGGCTCCCTCCCCCTTCCGTTTATCTTCTGATATCTGTGCGTGGCTTCACGGCTCCCCGCTTCATACGTCAATACTCATCACTGGAGATGTTCATTATTAGAGATCCTGATGTATCTTCCTGCATATCAGGCTGATTCCATGAATGTTCAGGATGGTCTGGTACCTATCCAGCTAGACTCAGGGGACCAGCTAAAAAAGGGGACCCCTATTCCTCCGCCATCTTAACTCTCCTTCCCACAAAGGGAATTTAGAAATGTCTGGAGTTGTTTCCATACTGTCACTTGGGGAGGTGTTATTGATGCATATGGGTACAGACCAATGATGCTGCAAAGCATTGTAAAATGTACTGAAAAGCCCCATGCAATGAAGCATTATCTGGCCTGAAAAGATCAATAGTGCTGAAGGTCAGAATCCCTGAGGTATATCAAGTGGGAATTCTCACAAACACATCAAATGCAACATGCCCCATGTTTATCTCATCTTCAACCAAAACCTATTCTTCAACTGGGAAGTGTTTCTTCAATTCAATTTTGGATTATCCGTTGTTGTTGCCACCTATATCCTTAATAATTCTTAAACTCTCCTCCACTCCCACCCTTAATGGCAGCATTTACAAAGGTTTTTCATACTGTATATGGAGTATTAGTCTACTAGTGGGTGTGAAGAACAGCACTTCATGATCTGATCTTGGCTATCTTTGCATCCTCATCTTCTGTGACCCAAGTCATTACTCCGTGCTTCAGAAATCCAAACTGCATGTAATTCTCTCAATGTGTCACTATATTCTTGACTCCTAACTTTGTACAATCTCTTTTTCTGCCTGAAATGTTCATTTCCTCTTTACTCCCATACTCCTACTTTAACTACTTATTCTTTAAGACTAAGCTCAATGTTATTTCTGCTAAAACAGAAAAAGTCCCCACTGCCCTACATCTGCAAAGATTTAACTATCTTTCTCCTCTGATTCCCCATAATCTTCTTTATCCCTCCTTTAGCACTTAATACTCTCCTCTTAGTTTACATATCTAATTTCCTCATGTTATTTGAGCACCATGGCATGCATGTGTGTGTGTGCATGCTAGGATATATTTTATAAAAGGCCTAGCACCAAATTGGTACTTAATAAATGTTTAAAATTCACGTGAGGTGGCTTCCAATAACTTTTTCCATTATTTATTATGTTGGTAATAAACGTATAATGTAAGTGGAAACAATCTCCTGTTCATGAATTAGAAGACTTCATATTGTTAAGATGTTAATAGTACCCAAAGCAATCCAGGTTCCACCAATTGCTACTAAAATTTAAGTAGCGTTTTTTGAAGAAATTTTTAAAAAAGCACCTAAAAATTCATATGGAATCTCAAAAGACCCTGAATATCAACCTTTAAAATAAAGATCAAAACTGGAGAACTCACATTTCCTGATTTCAAAAATTTTTACAAAGATACACTAATAAAAACAGTGTGATACTGGTATAAAGACTAGCATATAGGCCAATGGAATACAATAGAGATCCCAGAAATAGATCCTTGCTTACATTGTCAAGTGATTTTCAACAAGAGTGCCAAGACCATTCAATGGAAAGGACAACTTTTTCAACAAATGGTGTTGGGAAAACTGGATATCCACATATTAAAGAATGAAGTTGGACCCCTACCTAACAATATAGTCAAAAACTAAGTCAAAGTGTATCAAGGACATTAAACTATAAAACTCATAGAAGAAAATATGCCAAAGCTTCATAACATGGGATTTAGTAATGATTTATTGTATATGACTCCAAGGGCCCAGCAAAAGAAAAAATAGACAAATTGAACTTCATAAAAAATTTAAAAAATAGTTAAAACAACAATATCAGCAGAGTAATAAGGCAACCCATGCAACAAAATAAAATATTTGGAAATTATATGTCTGATAAGGGATTAATATCCAGAATGCATAGAGAACTCTCAAACGTCAACAATGAAAAAAAATTCAAAAATGGACAAAGGGCATGACAATGCATTTCTACAAAGAACATATACCAATGGCCAATAAACACATGAAAAGATGATCAAGATCACTGAAAGCAAGGTCTCAAAGAGATATGTACACCCATGTTCATAGCAGCATTATCCACATTAACTAAAACATGTAGGAAACCCAAGTGTCTCTTGATGGATGAATAGATAAGCAAAATTTGGTGTATATATATATATATATATATATATATATATATATACATATATATAATATACACTATATATGATATATATATATATATATACACTATATATGATATATATATATATACACTATATATGATATATATATATATATATACACACACACACACAATGGAATATTATTCAGCTTTAATAAGGAAAGAAATTCCGATATATACTACAACATGGATAAACCTTGAAAACGCTCTTCCAAGTGAAATAAACTAATCACAAAAAGACAAATATTGTATGATTCCACAAAAAAGAGATACTTAGACTAGTAAAAATCATAGAAGCAGAAATTGGACTGTGAAAACTTGGGAAGACGGAGGAGTAGGAGAACCCTGAGCTTACCTCATCCAAAGCTTTCTACTAGTAGCTTCTATATCCAAGTCAACAAACCTGAGAACAATCCAAAGACTGGCAGAAGTAACTCATAACTAAATATAGAGAAGAAGCTGCATCTGAAAGTTTACAAAGGTCAGAAAAGCAGAGGGAAGCTGCCCGCAGGAGGGAGCTGCTCTTGCGGAGAGGGCAGAGAATTGGCTCTCATACCAGGGTGCTCAAATGAGATAGACTAATCCCTATAACATTTGGCTTTAAAAACCAGAGGGGCTGAACTCCGGAGTTTAAAAAACAGTGGTACTTTGAACATGGAGCATTAAAAGTCTGCTGAATCAATGAATCATGGAACTTTACATCAAAAACTAGGGATGTACTGTATGGTGACTAACATAAGAAAAATTATTTAAAAAAGGTAAAAAAAAAAAAAAGAAAAAGAAAAGTCTTCTGAATCAGCACGGGATAAGCCTGGAGGGTGAATGATATGTAGGTCACTATCCTTAAAGAGACAGCAGCTTAAGCAGCGAGACAAAATAAAAACAGCCGCTTCCAAAATGCCAGGGGACAAAGGAGCAACAGATCTGCTCATACTGACTTCAGAGTATGTTGGGGGAGTTCTCTGAAAACAGGGGAGCTGGCAAGGGACATTTTCCACCCCTACACCCAACATAAATATAGAGTCACCTGCAAGAGGAAAGCCTGCACAAACACTTGCTAACTAACCTGCTAGCAGAGTGACAAGCCCATGAGTTCTCCTGAGGACTAGCCCACTGCAAGCCTGCTAGGCTAGGCCTTGGGCTTAGGGCAAATTTCGTTGAAGGTGCACACCTGCTGTAGCTGCTGGGCAGGTCTGCCACACAATGCCGAGCTGTGTGACTCCATCTACCTTTGTGAACTTCACCTAGCTGCTTACCCCAGCTGCCTTACTGCACCATGCCCACCCGCGCACCCCCAGATGAATTTGCATGCAGCACACAGATGCATTTCCTCAGCCTCTGTCATGCAATGCGTCCAGTTCCCATGTGAACACCTACTGCCATGAGGCACCCAGCCACCACGCTCTGCCCAGCTGCTGCACATCACCCAGCTGCACTCCCAGTCCCTGCCTTGCATGGGCCCTGGCTGTGCCCAGCCATTGTTAAGTGCCCCCAGCAGCACTGGCATACAGCTTCCACCCACATCAGTGCTGAAGGGATCTGGCACAGGACTGTACGATTTTTGCAATTACTGCTGCCCTACTCCCAAGTTCCCCAGAGGGCATGCCTTATCAGAGCTGGCCTACCTAGGTCCCACTAGGGACCATAAAGAGCAATCACAGTCCACAAAAGACAGAGAATCAGTTCAGAAGACTGAAATGATAGTAAAAATTGACTCTGACACAATATCATGGCATAAGAAACACACATAGGGTACCCTCTTGAAGTGCCAAGTTCTGGTAAAGAGGGCACATGGGGGGCGCCTGGGTGGCATAGCGGTTAAGCGTCTGCCTTCGGCTCAGGGCGTGATCCTGGCGATCTGGGATCGAGCCCCACATCAGGCTCTTCTGCTATGAGCCTGCTTCTTCCTCTCCCGCTCCCCCTGCTTGTGTTCCCTCTCTCGCTGGCTGTCTCTATCTCTGTCAAATAAATAAATAAAAATCTTTAAAAAAAAAAAAAAAGAGGGCACATGGCACTGCAGTGCACTCCAGGACCTCTTCTTCATAAAATCACTACTTTCAAGAGCAGAAGACACAGCAGACTTTCTTAACATACAGAAATAGACACCAAAAGAGAGACAAAATGAGAGACAAAGAAATCTATCCTAAATGAAAGAACAGGACAAACCCATGCCATAGTATCTAAGTGAAACAGACATAAGTATCATGCCTATTAGAGAATTTATAGCAATGATCATAAGGATACTCACTGCCCTTGAGAAAAGAGTAGAAGACTTGAGTGAGGAATTAACACAGAGATAAGGAATAACATAACAGAGATAAGGGGTTCAATAAACAAAATGAGAAAAATGCTTGATGTAATGAACAGCAATATGGAAGAAGCAGAGGAACGAAATAGTGATCAAGGAGACAGAGTAATGGAAAGTAATCAGGCTGAATACTAGATGGAGTAAAGAATTATGTAAAATGAAAATACACTTAGGGAGCTCAGTGACATTCATATTATAGGAGTCCCAGAAAAAGAGGGAGGAAAGAGACAGAAAATTTGTTTGAAGGAATAATAGATGAAAACATCCCTAATCTGGGGAAGGAAACAGACAGCCAGATCCAGAAAGCACAGAGAACCCCCAACAAAATAAAAAAAGCAGATTCACACCAAGGTATATTGTAATTAAATTAGCAAAATATATTATTAAAGAATCCTAAAAGCAGCAAGACAAAAGAAGTCATTAAGTTACAAGGGAAAAAACAAGGCTGAGAGGAGATTTTTCAATAGGAACTATGCAAGCCAGAAGGGATTGGCATGATATATTCAAATCAAAAAGAATGATTTCTCAACATTTGCTGCAACATGGATGGGACTGGAGGAGATAATGCTAAGCGAAATAAGTCAAGCAGAGAAAGACAATTATCATATGGTTTCACTCATTTATGGAACATAAGAGGTAGGAAGATCAGTAGGAGAAGAAAGGGAAGAAGAAGGGTGGGGGTAAACAGAAGGGGGAATGAACCATGAGAGACTATGGACTCTGGGAAACAAACAGAGGGCTTCGGCGGGGGGATGGGATAAGCTAGTGATGGGTATTAAGGAGGGCATGTATTGCATGGTGCACTGGGTGTTATACGCAAGTAAAGAATCATGGAATTTTACATCAAAAACTAGGGATGTACTGTATGGTGACTAACATAACATAATAAAAATATTATTAAAAAAATAAAAAATAAATGCAATTAATTAAAAAACAAACTAACTAACTAACAACAACAAAAAACCCAAAGTGCTGAATGGGAAAAATCTATAGCCAAGAATACTCTATCTAGCAAGGCTATCATTCAGAATAGAAGGAGAGACAAAGTGTTTCCGGGGGGGGGAATAAAAGAGTTGATCCATAAGAAATATTAAAAGGGACACATTGAATGGAAAGGATAGAGCAAAAGTGACAGTATATAGGTATGAAACACAAAGGCAGTAACAATAAGTATTTAAAAAAAACTGAGTCAAAGAACTCACAAAAAAAGCATAAAGTATAACAAATACCTAAAATATGGGGAGGAGAGAAGAATGGGTTCAAACTTCAATGACCAACAACTTAAGATAGACTGCTATATACACAAGACATTATACACAAACCTAACGTTTATATATCAAAAACCACTAATAAAGATGCAAAGAATAAAGAGAAAGAAATCCAAATATATCATTAAAGAAAACCAGTAAACTATGAAAAATAACAAGAGAATAAAGGATCAGAGAAAATCTTCAGAAACAACCAAAAAACAAGTAACAAAATGGTAATAAATACATATGTATCAATATTTATTTTGAATGTAAATGGACTAAATGCCAACAAACTGGACAACCTGGAAGAAGTGGTTAAATTCCTAAAAACATATAAGCTACCAAAACTGAAAAAGGAAGAAATAAAAAATTTGAACAGGCTGATAACCAGCACAGAAATTGAGCCAGCAACCACAAAACTTCCAACAAACAAAAGTACAGGACCAGATGGCTTTAGAGGCATATTCTACCAAATATTTAAAGAATTAATACTACTCTATTAAACTATTCTTAAAAAAATAGAAAAGGAAGGAAAATTTCCAAATTCATTCTATGAGGCCAGTATCATCTTAATAGCAAAACCAAATAAAGACACCACAAAAAAAAAAAGACAACTACAGGCCAATATCCCTCATGAACATAGAAGAAAAATGCTCAACAAAAAGTCAATTCAATAATACGTTTAAAAAATCATTCACCATAATCAATTGGTATTTATTCCTTGCTTGCAAGGGTGATCCAATATTCTCAAATCAATCAACATAATACATCACATCAGTAAAAGTAAGGATAAGAACCATATGATCCTCTCAGGGCGCCTGGGTGGCACAGCGGTTGGGCGTCTGCCTTCGGCTCAGGGCGTGATCCTGGCGTTATAGGATCGAGCCCCACATCAGGCTCTTCTGCTACGAGCCTGCTTCTTCCTCTCCCACTCCCCCTGCTTGTGTACCCTCTCTCGCTGGCTGTCTCTATCTCTGTCGAATAAATAAATAAAATCTTAAAAAAAAAGAACCATATGATCCTCTCATTAGATGCAGAAAAAGCATTTGACAAAGTACAACCTCCATTCATGATAAAAACCCTCAACTTAGCAGGTTGAGATGGAACATAGCTCAACATAATAAAGGCCATATATGAAAAACCCACAGTTACCATCATTCTCAATGGGGGAAAACAGAGCATTTCTCCTACAGAGCATTTCTCCTAAGGTCAGGAACAAGATAAAGATGTCCATTCTCAAGACTGTTATTCAACAAAGGAGTGGAAGTCCTAGCAGTCAGACAACAAAAGAAATAAAAGCCATACAAATGGGCAAGGAAGAAGTAAGTCTTTCACTATTTGCAGATGATATGATTTTATATGTATAAAATCCAAAAGACTCCACCAGAAAAAATTGCTAGAACTGATAAATGAATTCACTGAAGTCGCAATACACAAATCAAAGTACAAGAATCTGTTGCATTTCCATACATCAATAATGAAACAGCAGAAAGAGAAATTAAGAAAAAATTCCCATTTACAATTGTACCCCAAATTATAAGACATGGGGCAGAGTTAAGATGGTGAAGAAGTAGAGGGACCTCGGATTTTCCTCAACCACTGAATACAGCTATATTGAGGTCAGATCACTTGGAACGCCCAGGAAATTGATCTGGGTATTCAAAATGGATTTCCACTGTTTGGGAGAGATGACGTGACAGGTGTGAGGTGGAAGGGAATTGGGGGAGAGAAATGCTGCCATGCTGTGGAGGGCAGGGAAACCTTTCCTTGGGGAGAGAAAAGGGAGAGAGGGATAGAGAGGTTGAGAGAGTACAGCATGGGGTTCACACAAGAAGAAAACCTTTCCAGACCACAGACTGAGGAGCTGGGGGAACTGAGTGGTGCAGGAGTTTTGCAAACATCGAGTGTACCTCAAATTCTGAAATGTTGCAAGTGTGGGACTTTCACTGGAGCAGAGCTGTAGCATACCCTCTTGAAGAGAAGGAAGGCTCTGGCCCTGGAACATACACAAAGTGAAGAAGGAATCTCTCGTGTCGAACCGGGAGAGATAGTTCCCCTTCCTGGAGTACATATAGAAGAGGGCATATTGTCTCTCCAAGGACAAAAGAACCTGCAGGCACCACCAAATGGCCATTCATTGACAAGAGTCCAAGGCACCTGCAGAGGGTGGATAATCTGGTCGTCCCTTTTCATTTTGCCACAGCATAGAATACAGGCACTGTGCAGGTGGGGGACTGTTTTTTTCTGGGACAATGGGCACTAGTCAGAGCACAGTGATCCTCTAATCCACAGGAGGGAGCAGATCTAAGCACTGTTGGCTCCTTTAAGATTTGGAGTTTTGAATCACAGCCTCACCAGAGATAAATGCAGGAGAGCTGGGCAGTGGGTGTGTTGGCCCTCACTTTTCTGTGAGTACTTCCTGAACTGGGGTGGGTGTGAGATCCCCTGTCTTGGGACCAGGGAATGAGGTGGTCTACCAACACGGTCAGATATCAGAGAGCAATACAGTGGCCCCAGTGGAGGCAGAAGTTGATTAAATCAAACCCTGCTTCCCTGTACTTGGGAAGTGCCTTTTTTTTCCACTGGGGGCAGGACTGACCTTGAACCAGCTCAGCAGGCCTCTCCCCCAGAACAGCAACACAGGCAGAATGCCACATGCACCACATCTACTGGAAATACAGTAACACACAGCATCCCCTTGAGTTCTGGTTGAAATAAGACCAGGCTGTATTTTTTTTATCCTTTATTCTTTTTTCCTTTAGAACCAGACATAGTTTTCTCTTTGTTAGTTTTTACATCTCTCTCTCTCTCTCTCTCTCTCTCTCTCTCTCAGAATCAGGCTTCTTGTTTCTTTTATTTTTCTTTATTTTTTTATTTCTTTTTCTTTGGAATCAGACTTAAAGTTCTTTGATTGTGTTCCGTTTTTTTTTTTTTAAATCATCCCTTTTCCTTTTATTTTTTGGAACAGGATTTTTTTCTTCCTTTTTCTCTCTTTTTAATTTTCTTTTTCAAGTTTTTTTTTTCCAACAAACCAAAGCACACTTGGATAAAGGTCCAAAGATTCCCTAGTTCAACCAAGGGGGAACTCTGTAGAGGACAGACCAGTGGGAAAGAGCAGCCAAAATGAAACAGCAGAGTGCAAATAGCATAAGCCAGAAATACTTCCTGGAGTGCCAGGCCCTGGACAGTGTATGAGCTTTTTTTTAATATAACACATAACATAATTTTTAATATAAAATGCTGGAAACGTAAAAGCTTTCATAACACATAAAAGATAGAAACTTAGCCAAAATGACAAGATGGAGGAATTCCACCCGAATGAAAGATCAGAAAGGTATCATAGGCAGGAACTTGCTCAAAGCAGGTATAAGCAATGCATCTGAACAAGAATTTATATCAACAGTTATAAGATTACTAGCTGTACTTGAAAAAAGCATAGAAGATAGAAGAGAAATGTACACTGCAGACATAAAAGACCTAAACACTAGTCAGGCTGAAATAAAAAATACTATAACTGAGATGCAAACAGACTGGATATAATCACTATGAGGAAGAAAGAAGCAGAGGAGAGGATAGGTGATAGAGAAGACAGATTTATGGAAAATAATGAAGCTGAAAAGAAAAGTGAAAGAAAACAATTAGATCATGAAGGTAGACTTAGGGAACTCAATGATGCCATAAAGAGAAATAATATCCATATCATAGGAGTCCTAAAAGATGAATGGGAAAAGGAGGCAGAGGGTTTACTTGAACAAATTACAGCTGACAATTTCCCTAATCTGGGAAAGAAAATGTCATTTAAATACAAGAGGCACAAAGAACTGCCCTCAAACTCAACAAAAACATTGATCAACACCATGAAATATAATAGTGAAACTTGAAAAATACAAAGATAAAGGGAAAATTCTCAAAGGAGCTTGGGAGAAAAAGTCTTTAACCTACAAGTGTAGACACATAAGGCTGACAGCACACCAGTCCATAGCAACCTGGCAGGATAGAAAAGAGTGGCATGATATATTCAATGTGCTAAATGAGAAAAACATGCAGCAAAGAATATTTAATCCAGCAAAGCTGTCATTCAGAATAGAAAGGGACATAGAGAGTCCAAGACAAACAGAAATTAAAGGAGTTCCTGAACACTAATTCAGCCCTTTAAGAAATATGAAAAGGAGACCCTTTGAGCAGAAAGAGCCAAAAGTAATGAAGACCAGAAAGGAACAGAAACACTCTACAGGAACAGCAACTTTACAGGTAATAAAATGGCACTAAATTAATATCTTTCAAGAATTACTCTGAATATAAATGAACTAAAAAAAAGAATAATTGGTTTGCTGCTGACAAA
The DNA here is from genome assembly GCF_024610735.1 of Ursus americanus. Taxonomy (NCBI): domain Eukaryota; kingdom Metazoa; phylum Chordata; class Mammalia; order Carnivora; family Ursidae; genus Ursus; species Ursus americanus. The sequence continues at coordinate 70,743,644 of NC_142164.1, forward strand.
AGACTCACTTTAGACTTTTAGGGGGTAGACAACAATTTATCATGTTAAAGGACAACAAAAGAAGTCTGGAGTAGCCAGGCATCCTTAAATCAAATAAACTAGATTTTAAGTCAGAGATGAAGACTGATATCCAAGATCTACAAAGAACTTCTCAAACTCAATACACGAGAAACAAATAAACAAATCATAAAATGGGCAGAAGATATGAACAGACACTTTTCCAATGAAGACATACAAATGGCTAACAGACACATGAAAAAATGTTCAAAATCATTAGCCATCAGGGAAATTCAAATCAAAACCACACTGAGATACCACCTTACGCCAGTTAGAATGGCAAAAATTGACAAGGCAGGAAACAACAATTGTTGGAGAGGATGTGGAGAAAGGGGATCCCTCTTACATTGTTGGTGGGAATGCAAGTTGGTACAGCCACTCTGGAAAACAGTGTGGAGGTCCCTTAAAAAGTTAAAAATTGAGCTACCCTATGATCCAGCCATTGCAGTACTGGGTGTTTACCCCAAAGATACAGATGTAGTGAATAGAAGGGTCATATGCACCCCAATGTTCATAGCAGCATTGTCCACAATAGCTAAATTGTGGAAGAAGCCGAGATGCCCTTCAACAGATGACTGGATTAAGAAGTTGTGGTCCATATCTACAAGGGAATATTACTCAGCCATCAAAAAGAACAATTTCTCAACGTTTGCTGCAACATGGACGGGACTGGAGGAGATAATGCTAAGCAAAATAAGTCAAGCAGAGAAAGACAATTATCATATGGTTTTACTCATTTATGGAGCATAAGAAGTAGGAAGATCGGTTGGAGAAGAAAGGGAAGAATAAAGGGGAGGGTAATCAGAAGGGGAATGAACCATGAGAGACTATGGACTCTGGGAAACAAACTGAGGGCTTCAGAAGGGAGGGGGGGAAATGGGATAGGCTGGTGATGGGTATTAAGGAGGGCACGTATTGCATGGTGCACTGGGTTTTATACACAAGTAATGAATCATGGAAGTTTACATCAAAAACTAGGGATGTACTGTATGGTGACTAACATAATATAATAAAAAATGTTATTATTAAAAAAATAAATAAATAATTCAGAGATGAAGAATGACACTATATCATAATAAAGGGGCTGTGCCACAAAAAGATCTAACATTTGTAAATATTTATGCCCACAACTAGGGAGCACCCAAATATATACATCAATTAATAACTCATTTAAATAAACTCAGATAATAATATAATAATAGCAGGGGAGTTTTGATCCCACTCATAGCAATAGACAGATCATCTAAGCAGAAGATCAACAAGGAAACAAAGTCTTTGACACACTAGACTAATGGATTTAACAAATATATTCAGAATAGTTCATCCTAAAGCAGCAGAATACACATTATTTTTGACTGAACATGAAACGTTCTCCAGAATACATCACATACTGGGTCACAAATCAGGTCTCAATTGGTAGAAAAAGATTGAGATCATACCATGATTATTTTCAGAACACAATACTATGAAACTTCAAATCAACCACAAGAAAAAATTTGGGAGGACCACAAATTTTTGGTGAGGTGAAAAGACATCTTACTAAAAATGAATGGGTCAAACAGGAAATTAAAGAAGAATTAAAAAATACATGGAAGGAAATGAAAATGAAAACAGAAGAGTTCAAAACTGTTGTGATGTAGCAGTGGTGGTCCTAAGAGGGAATTTATATAGCCATACACGTCTTCCTCAAAAAGCAAGAAAAGTCTCAAATAAACAGCCCAACCTTATATCTAAAGGAGTTGGACAAAGAACAGCAAATAAAGCCTAATTCCAGCAGGAGAAAAGAAATAATAAAGATCAGAGCAAAAATCAATGATACAGAAAAAAATAAAAAACCAACAATAGTAGAACAGATCAAGGAAACTAGGCGCTGGTTCTTTGAAAGAATTAACAAGATTGAGAAATGCCCAGCCAGACTTAACAATAATAAAAAAGAAAGGATCCAAATAAATACAGTCATGAATGAAAGAGGAGAGATCACAACAAACACCACAGAAATACAAACAATTCTAAGAGAATATTATGAGCAATTATATACCAACAAATTAGGCAATCTGGAAGAAATGGAGTCTTTCCTAGACACACAAAAACTACCAAAACTGAAACAGGAAAAAAATAGAAAACCTGAACAGACCCAAAACCAACAAAGAAAGTGAATCAGTAATCAAAAATCTCCCAACAAACAAGAGTCCTGGGCTAGTTGGCCTCCCAGCAGAATTCTATCAAACATTTAAAGAAGAATTAATACGTACTCTTCTGAAGCTATTTCAAAAAATTGAAATGGAAGGAAAACTTCCAAATTCATTACTTGAGGCCAAAATTGATCCCCAAACTAAAAAAGACCACACTAATAAGAAGAATAACAGACCAATATCCCTGATAAACATGGATGCCAAAATTCTCACCAAGGTACTGACAAATAGGATCCAATAGTATATTACAAGCATTATTCACCACGACCAAGTAGGATTTATTCCTGGGCTGCAGGGGTAGTTCAACAACCTCAAATCCAACAATGTGGTATACCACATTAATAAAAGAAATAAGAACCATATGGTATGATCCTCTCAACGGATGCAAAAAAAAACTCTTGACAAAATACAGCTTCCTTTCTTGATAAAAACCCTCCACAAAGTAGGGTTAGAGTGAACATACCTCAATATCATAAAGGCTATATATGAAAGACCCACAGCAAATATCATCCTTAATGAGGAAAAACAGACCTTCTCCCTTATGGTAAGGAATAAGACAGGAATGTTCACTCTCACCACTGTTGCTCAACATAGTACTGGAAATCCTAGCTTCAACAATCAGACAACAAAAAGAAATAAAAAGCATCCATGTGAGCAAAGAAGTCAAACTTTCACTTTTTGCAGTTGACATGCTACTCTATGTAGAAAAACTGAGCAAGTCCACCAAAAAAATTGCTAGAACTGATACAAGAATTCAGCAAAGTCACAGGATATAAAATAAATGCACAGAAGTTTGTTGCATTTCTCTATAGCAATAACAAAGCAGCAGAAATGGAAATCAAGGAATTGATCCCATTTACGATTGCACCAACAACCATATGATACCTTGGAATAAAGCTAACTAAAGAGGTAAAAGATCCGTACTCTCAAAACTATAAAACATTTATGAAAGAAATCGAGGAAGACACAAAGAATTGGAAAAACTTTCCATGCTCATGGATTGGAAGAACAAATATTGTTAATTGCCAATACTTCTGAAAGCAATCTACACATTCAATGCAATATCTATGAAAATAACACCAGTATTTTTCACAGAGCTGGATCAAATAATTCTAAAGTTTCTATGGGACCAGAAATGAACCTGAATAGCCAAAGTAATGTTGAAAAAGAAAACCTTGAGGCATCACAATTCCAGACTTCAAGGTGCATTACAAAGCTGTAATCATCAAGACACTATGGTACCGGCATAAAAACAGACACACAGATAAATGGAACAGAATAGACAACCCATAAATGGACCCTGAACTCTACGGGCAACTAATCTTCAATGAAGCAGGAAAAAAATTCAATGGAAAAAAGACAGTCTCTTAACAAGTTGTGTAGGGAAAATTGGACAGCCACATGCAGAAAAATGAAACTGGGCCATTTTTTTTACACCATACACAAAAATAAACCCAAAATGGATGAAAGTTCTAAATGTGAGACTGGAATCCATTAAAATCCTAGAGGAGAACACAGGCAGCAACCTCTTTGAGGTCTCCAGAGGGAGGGAAGACATAAGGAAAAATGAACTATTGGGACTTCATCAGGATAAAAGCTTTTGTATAGCAAAGGAAACAATGAACAAAACTAAAAGGCAACCTATGAAATGGAATAAGACATTTGCAAATGACGTATGAGATAAAGGGCTAGTATACAAACTCTATAAAGAACTTAGTAAACTCAACACTCCCAATACAAAAAATCCAGTCAAGAAATGGGCAGAAGACATTAATCGACATTTCTCCAAAGAAGATATACAAATGGCTAACAGAACATGAAAAAAAAAAAAAAGCTCAACAACACTCATCATCAGGGAAATACAAATCTAAACCAGAATGAGATACCACCTCAAAATGGCTATAATTAACACTTCAGGAAACAACAAATGTTGGCGAGGATGTGGAGAAAGGGGAACACTCTTACACTGTTGGTGGTTATGCAAACTAGTGCAGCCACTCTGGAAAACAGGATGAGGTTACCCAAAAAGTTAAAAGTAGAATTACCCTATGACCCAGCAATGCACTACTAGTTCTTTGTTCAAAGTACACTAAAATAGTGATTCAAAGGGACACATGCACAAAAATGTTTACAGAAACAATGTCCACAATTTCCAAAACATGAAAAGCGCCCCAATGTCCATCAATGGATGAATGGATAAAGATGTGGTACATACACAAAATGGAATATTACTTGGCCATCAAAAAGAATGAAATGTTGCCATTTGCAATGATGTGGATGGAACTAGAGTGTATTATACTAAGCAAAATAAGTCATTCAGAGAAAAATGAATACCATATGATTTCACTCATATTGGGAATTTAAGAAACAAAGCTGATGAACATGGGGGAAAGGAAGGAAAAATAAAATAAGATAAAAACAGAAAGAGAGGTAAATCATAAAAGAATCTTAATTATAGGGGACAAACAGTGTATTTGGAGGGACAGTGGGTGGAGGTATGGCATAACTGGGTAAAGGGTATTAAGGAGGACACTTGCTTTAATGAGCATTTGGTGTTATATGCAACTGATGGATCACTAAACTCTACCCTGAAACTAATAATACACTATATGTTAACCAACGTGAATTTAAATTTAAAAAATTATAAGAGAATTATACCTAGATAGGCATAAACCTAATCAAAATGGTGAAAGACCTGTACTCTGAATAATATGAAACACTGAAGAAAAAATTTAAGATGACACAAAGAAATGTAAAGACATTGTTTGGAAGGACAAATATTGTTAAAACATCTATACTGCCCAGAGCTATGTACAGTTTTAATGCAATCCCTATCAAAATGCAGATAGCATTTGTCACAGAATGCGAGCAAACAATCTTAAAATTTGTATGGAATCACAAAAGACCCCAAATAGCCAAAGCAATCTTGAAAAAGGAAAGCTGGAGGCGTCATAATTCTAGACTTCAAGTTATATTACAAAGCTATAGTAATGAAAGCAATATGGTACCATCACAAAAATAGCTAGATCAATAGAACAGAATAGAAAACCCAGATATAAACACAGAAGAAATGGTCAATTAATCTTTAACAAAGCAGTAAACAATGTCCAATGGGATAAAGCCAGTCTCTTCAACAAACGGTGTTGTGAAACCCAGACAGCAACATGCAAAAGAATGAAACTGGACCATTTTCTTACACCATTCACAAAAAAATAAATTCCAAATGGATTAAAGTTCTGAATGTGAGACCTGAAACCCTAAAAATCCTTGAAGAGAACTCAAGCCGTAACCTCTCAGAAATCAACCATAGCAACTTCTCTAGATATGTCTCCTGAGGTAAGGGAAGCAAAAGAAAAATAAGCTTTTGGGAATACATCACAATAAAAAGCTTCTGCCAAGAGAAGGAAACAATCAAAAAAACTAAAAGCAACCTAAGGATTTGGAGAAGATATTTGTAAGTGGTATATCTTGAAAAGGGTGAGTAACCAAAATGTATAAATACTTATAAAACTCAACACTCAAAAAAAAAAATACTCCAGTTAAAAAATGCCCAAAAGACATGAACAGACATTTCTTCAAAGAAGACACACAGATGACCAAGAGACACATAAAAAAAAAAAAACCTCTCATCACTGCTTATCATTAGGGAAATGCATTTTAAAACAACAATGAGTTTATATGCACCTCACACCTGTCAGAATGCCTAAAATCAAAAACAGAAGAAACAACAACAGGTACTGATGAGGGTGTGGAGAAAAGTAACACCATGCACTATTGGTGGGAATGCAAAGTGGTCAGCCACTGTGGAAAAGAGTATGGAGCTCCTTTAAAAAGTTAAAAATAGAACAACCTAGTGGTCCCACAATTGCACTGCAGGGTAATTACTCTAAGAATACAAGAACACTAATTCAAAGGGATACGTGCACGCCGATGTTTATAGCAGCATTATTTACAATAGCCAAGAAATGGAAGCAACATTAATGTCCACTGATTGATGAATGGATAAAAAGATATGGTACATATTCAATGGAATATTATTCAGCCATAAAAAGAATGAAATCTTGCCATTTGCAATGACATGGATGGAGCTAGAGTATAATGCTATGTGAAATAAATCAGTTAGAAAAAAATAAAATAAAGAAAAAAGAAAATCATAAGGAAATAGAAAAAAGAAAAGAAAAAGACAAATACCATATGATTTCAATCATACGTGGAATTTAAGAAACAAAACAAACAAGCAAAGGGAAAATATAAGAGAGAGAGAAAGAAATCAAGAAACAGACTCTTAATTATTGAGAACAACCTGATAGTTATCAGAGGGGTGGGGGTCGGGGGTGGGTTCAATTGCTGATGGAGGTTAAGGAATGCACTTGTTGTGAGGAGCACAGGGTAATGTATGGATGTGTTGAATTACTAATATTGTACACCTGAAACTAATATAAAACTGTATATTAACTAACTGTAATTAAAATATAAACATAAAAAATTTTTAAAAAGGAAGTAGAATTTACTTTCCAAGGGCTGGGTCAAGAGGGGAATGCAAAGTTGTTTAAGGAGTTCAGAGTTTCAGTTTGACAAGATGGAAAGAGCTGAGAAAGAGGATCTTGATGATAGCTGCACAGCATTATGAATGTATTTAATATCACTCATCTGTACACATAGAAATGGTTAAGATCTACTCTATTAGCAAAAATTTAAGTGTATAATACAGAATTGTTAATTCTAAGCACAATATTGTATAATAGATCTCTATAAAGTTTTCATCTTACATAACTGAAACCCATTGAACAGCATCTCCCCACTTCCCTCTCTACCCAGACCATTCTATTTTCTGCTCTGATGAATTTGACTACTTTCTAAAGTGGAATCATGTAGCATTTGTCCTTTTGTGACTGGCTTATTTCACATAGGGTAATGTCCTCAAAGTTTATCCATGTTGTAGCATATGACAGGATTTCTTTCTTATTTATGATTGAATAATATTCCATTTTATGTATATCACACTTTATCCATTTATGTGTCAATAAACATTTAGGTTATTACCACCTCTTGTTTACTGTTAATAAAACTAAAATAAACACAAGAGTGCAGATATCTCTTTAAAATCCTAACTTTGATTCTTTTGTACAAATAACCAGAAATGAGATTGCTGCATCATATGGTAGTTCTACTTTTATTTTGAGGGGAATATCTATGTTGTTTTCTGTAGCAGATGCATCATTTTACATTTCAACCAGGAATGCACAAGGTTTCCAATTTCTCCATATCCTCACCAACATTTGTTATTTTGTTTTCTGGTTTTGTTTTTTAAATAATGGCCATCCTGACAGATGTGAGGTGATATCTCCTTATGGTTTTCATTTGCATTTCCCTTTTAATGGTGTTCAACATCTTTTTTATATATCTGTGTTCCATTTGTATATCTTCTTTGGAAAACATGTGTACTTAAGCCTTTTAGCTATATTTTAATGAGGTTATTATTTTTCTATTAAATTAAGGAGTTCCATGTGTATTTTGGATATTAATCCTTTTTCAGATACATGATTTAGAAATATTCTTTCACATGTTTTAAGTTGCCTTTGCACTCTTTAGATTGTTTTCAATGTTGTGCATATAGATTTTTTGTTTGAAGTTGACCCACTTATATATTTTTGCTTTTGTTGCCTGTGCTTTTGGTGTTATATGCAAAGAATTATTGCCAAGATCAGTGTTTTTATGGGTCAATGGTTTGTGTCCTCCCAAAATTCACATGTTGGTACTTTATTTTTTTTATTTTTTTTAAAGATTTTATTTATTTATGTGACAGAGAGACAGCCAGCGAGAGAGGGAACACAGCAGGTGAATGAGAGAGGAAGAAGCAGGCTCCCAGCGGAGGAGCCCGATGTGGGACCCGATCCCGGAACGCTGGGATCATGCCCTGAGCCGAAGGCAGACGCTTTAACGACTGCGCTACCCAGGCGCCCCCGCATGTTGGTACTTTAAACCCCAGTGTGATGGTATTTCCTAACCCCAATGTGATGGTAGTTACATAGAGATGGGTCCTTTGGGAGGTAGTTTTCAATTAGGTCATGAGATTGGGAATCTCATGATGGGATTACTGTCCCTACACAGAGAACACAGAGAAAGAGCTCTTTCTTTCTCCACATGCAAGCATGGAGGAAAGGCCAAATGACCATACAGCTGGAAGGCAGTTGTCTACAAACCAGGAAGCAAACTTTGTCAGATACTAAATCTGTTCATCCCTTGATCTTGAACTTCCCAGCCTTTGGAACTATTAAACAAACAAACAAACAAACAAATAAATAAATAAATAAATAAATAAATGTTGTTTAAGCAACCAGCTTTATGGTGTTTTGTTAGAGTAGCATTAGCTAAGATTAATTTCATAAAACATTTCCCTCTTTTCTTCTAAGAGTTATACAGTTTCAAGTTTCATGTTTAAGTCTTTAATCTGTTTTGAATTGACTTTGTGTATAGTGTAAGATAGTTTCATTCCTTTGCATGTAGCTATCCAGTTTTTCTAACATAAGTTGTTGAAGACAAAGCCCTTTCTCTATTGTGTATTCCAACACCCTTGTAGAGTATCAGTTGAATCCTTATGTATGAGTGTATTTCTGGGCTCTTTATTATGTTCCTTAGGTCTGTATGTTTATCTTTAACCCAGTATCTGAAAACAGATGTGTGAGGCTTTGAGGTGTGTTGTTTCTTAACACTGTTGTCCTTCATGATTTCAGACACATTTTAGGATTTTTTCCTATTTCTGTAAAAAAAATACCATTGAAATTTTGACAAAGATTGAATTGAATCTCTATACCACTTTTAGTATGGATATATTAAGAATATTAAGTCTTCCAATTTATAAATATAAGGTATATTTCCATTTATTTATGTCTTCTTTACTTTCATCAATGTTTTGTAGTTTTTAATACAAGTCTTTCACCTCCTCGGTTAAGTTATGTTTTCCCCTAAGTCCTTATTCTTCTTCTTAAGGACTTAATTTTTATAGAGCAGTTTTCAGTTCAGAGAAAAATTGAGGGAAAGATACAGAAATTTCCCATGTAGCCCTTGCTCCCAATCATGCAGTCTCCCCCATTATCAACATTACTCAAAGAAAATCACTCAACAGAATGGTACATGTTTTACCAAGAATGAACATACATTAAAACATCATAATCATGACATAGCATAATTGTGACACAATACAATCACTTAGTTTTCATTACAGTTCACTCTTGGCATGGTACATTTTATGGGTTTGGGCAAATGTATAATGGCATTATCCATCATTATAATATCATACAGAGTATTTTCACTGACCTAAATATTCTCTGTGCTCTTCCCATTCATCTCTTTTCCCTCACCAGCAACCATTGAGCTTTTTTTTTCCCTCTATAGCCTGTTAGCCATCTGTATATCTTCTTTGGAAAAATGTCTATTCAGATCCCCTGACCATTTTTAAATTAAATTTTGTTATTGAGTTGTATGAGTTCTTCATATATTTTGTATATCAAAAACTTATTGGATAAATAATTTGCAATTATCCTCTCCATCTCAGTAGGCTGCCTTTCATTTTGTTGATGGTTTCCTTCACTATGCAGAAGATTTTTAATTTGATGTAGTCTCATTTGCTTACTTTTGCTTTTGTCTCATGGTCCTTTGTATTATCCTTGTATCGGTTGTAACTTCTCATTCACTTGACATTTTTTTTTCTCATTAAACATTTGTTTTAATGGGTCTCAAAATTCTGTGGCAGATTTTTGGTCAAGTTGTTGCCATTAAAAAGTACTGATTTTTAAAACTGCCACACACACACACACACACACACACACACACACACACACACACACAGATGGTCCACAAAAACATTCTCCTTTCCTTCTGAAGGTTTTTTTTTTTAAATTTTAATGTTTCTTTATTATATTATGTTAGTCACCATACAGTACATCCCTGGTTTCTGATGTAAAGTTTGATGATTCATTAGTTGAGTATAACACCCAGTGCACCATGCAACACGTGCCCTCCTCACTACCCATCACCAGTCCATCCCATTCCCCCACCCCCTCCCCTCTGAAGCCCTCAGGTTTTACCTAGCATTGTTATCATTAACCAGTCTTTTACTATTAAACTTAAATGGCCAATTGATGCAAACAGTTCTGAGACCATTCTTCCACCACTGATTAAGACTGGGGTGGCAGGTATTGGGGATAATATTCATTTAGCCTTCTGAGCTTTCTGGGCAGACTTGGTGACCTTGCCACTTGTAATTTTATTTGAGTCCTTTCTTTCTTTTTTTTGTTAAGTATAACTACATTTCTTTCAGCTTTGTCTTTTTAAAAAATCAACTCTTATTTTCATTTATGTTTTGTATTATCTTTTTAGTCTCTATTTCATTTATTGCCACTTGCTTTGATCTTTATTGTTTTCTTCCTTCTACTAACTTTGTTTGTTTGGTCTTTGTTGTTCTTCTTTTTCTACTTCCTTTAGGTGTAAAGTTAAATTGTCTATTGAGATACCTCTTGTTTTTTGAGACTGGCCTATATTGCTAGGCACTTCTTTTTTAGAACTGCTTTTCCTGCATTCCATAAATTTGGGTACTTCACATTTCTGTTTTAATTTTTCTGTAGGTATTTTTTAAATTTCTCCTTGATTTCCTCTATGACCCTAAATTATTCAGTAACATGTTGTTTAATCTCCATATGTTTGTAAATTTTCCAGAATTCTTTTTGATTTCTAGTTACATTTCATTTTGTTTGGAAAAGATGCTTGATAATATTTCAATGTTCTTAAAATTTTGAGACTTGTTTTGTGGCCTAACATGTAATCTGTTCTATGCACACTTGGAATTTCCTGTATATATCAATTACATCCATATGGTGTAATGTGTCATTTAAAGCCATGTTTTCTTATTAATTTTCAGTCTGGGTGATCTATCCATTAATGTGTGTGAGGTATTAAAATTGCTTTCAATTATTGTACTACTTTCAATTTCTTCCCTTAGGTCCATTAATAATTGTTTTATATTTTTTGATGCTCTGATGTTGGGTGCATACATATGTATAAGATGTTATATATTTTTTATTGATTGACCACTTTATTGTTATGTATTGTACCTCTTTGTCTTTTATTACAATCTGTTTTAAATTCTATTTTGCCTAATATGAATATGTCTACACTAGCTTTCTTTTCATTTCCATTTGCATGTAATATCTTTTTCCATCTCTTCATTTTCAGTCTGTCTGTGTCCTTACTTCTGAAGTGATTCTCTTGTAGGCAATACATAAATGCACCTTTTAAAAAATCCTTTCAGGCACTCTATCTTCTAATTTGAGAATTTAGTCCACTACATTTAAAGTAATTATTGTTAAGTATGTACTAATTGCCTCTTTGTTAATGGTTTTCCAGCTGGTTTTATAGTACCTCTCTCTTCCTTTCTTCTTTTTTCCCTCTTGCTTTGTAGTTTGATGACTTTCTATTTAGTGTTATGTTTAGATTCCATTCACATTTTGTTTTGTTTATTAACTATATATTTTTGCTCTGATATTGCCATGAAGTTCACATATATTATCGTATGTATACAACAGTCTATCTTAAGTTGATAACTTAAATTTGAACACATTCAAAAACTCTTATTTTATTACCCCCTCCCCACATTTTGTGTTTTTGATGTCACTTTCAACATCTTTTTATTCCATATATCCCTTAACTAATTATTGTAGTTTCAGTTAATTTTACTACTTTTGTCTTTTAACCTTTTTACTAGCTTTCTAATTGATTAATCCACTACATTTAGTGTATATTTACCTTTTCCAGGAGATTTTTATTTTTCCTTTTTTAAAACTGAATTTATTGATTTATATACATATCTGAATAGCTGTTCTTTTTTGTATTTATTTTTTATTATTATTATGTTATGTTAGTCACCATTGTACATCATTAGCTTTTGATGTAGTGTTCCATGATTCATTGTTTGCATATGGTTTCTTCTTTCTTTTCTACTTTAAAAAGTTCCTTTATTATTATTATTATCATTATTATTTAGAGAGAGAGAGTGTGTGTGTGCAAGTGGGGGGAGGTCTGGAGGGGGAGGGAGACAGAGAATCTTAAACAGAGTCCACATGCAGTGCAGAGCCCAATGCTGGTCCAACATGGGGCTTGATATCATGACCCTGAAATCATGACCTGAGCTGAAATCAAGAGTCAGATGAATAACTGACTGAGTCACTCAGGCACCCCAGTTCCTTTAATATTTCTTACAAGGTCTGATTTAGTAGTAATAAACTCCTTTAGCTTTTGCTTGTGTGGAAAACTCTTTCTCTCTCCTTCAAGTCTGAATAATAAACTTGCCAAGTACAGTATTCTTGGTTGTAAGTTTTTCCTTTTAGCACTTTGAATATGTCATGCCACTTTCTTCTGGCTTGCAAATTTTCTGCTGATAAATCTGATAGCCTTATGAGGTTTCCCCTGTGTGTAACAATTTATCTTTGCCCTTATTTCTTCAACTAGATTGCTGCTTTGTCTCTCTCTTCTTTGGAGACCCCTAGAATGTGAATGTTATTCTATTTGATGTTGTTCCATAAGCCCCTTAAGCGATCGTCACTTTTTAAGTTTGCTGTTTCTTTTTGGTTCCCAGTCTGGCTGAGTTCCATTGCCTACCTTTCAGTTCACTGATCCATTTTGCTTTATCCGGTCTGATGTTGAACCCTTCTGATGTATTTTTCAATTCAGTTATTGTACTCTTTAGCTCTGTGACTTACTTTTGATACTTTCTTAGGTTTTCCTTCTTTTGTTGACGTTCTCATTGTATTTATCCATTCTGAGTTTGGTGGGCATCTTTATGACCATTACTTGAATTCTTTATCAGGTAGATTTTTATCTTCATATCATTAAGGTATTTTCTTATTCTTTCATTTGGAACTTGTCTCTCCATTTCCTCATTTTGTTTGACTCTCTGTGTTTCTATGTACCACGTGAAATTGTTACTTCTCTTACCTTAAAGGAATGTCCTTGTTTAAGTGATGAACCATCTCATTTAACCTCCCCCTAGTTCTTGGTTATCACTTGGAACTTTTTGATTGTCCAAACTGCCTAATTCATTGTTGATATGTCCCTGTTGCTGAGAGTGTAAAAAATATCTCTCTCCTTAGATCATTGACAGGTCACCAGATCTAAGGAGAGAGATACTGTTTAACACCTAATTTCAGGCTGATTGGAAGCCAGATCCTAATGCTACTACTTCTAAAGGATACAAACATATGCAGTCCTGTGGAACCACATCATAACCCCTCCTGGCCTCCTAACTAGATCTGGAGGTATCTCTAAGTGACACTTAAAAAAATTAGGACTCCAGTTAAATGTACAGTCTTCTTTCTGAGAAGTCTTGTTGGGCTGTAGTGAGGTCAAGGGGTTACATGAGGATGGTCTATACTTGCTTATGTTCACTGGGATTGCTTACTTAATGCCTAGATGTGAGAGAAACCAAAAGCCTACACCTCAGGCTGAAGTGTCAAGGTAAGTATGCAGGCCTTTTACAAAGGAAGACTGGGGTTCTGTATTAGTCTGCTGTCTGAGCAGTACCCTGAGGGGGTGGCCTGCTAAGGATTCTGATTGTTACAGAGCTCTGAAATTCCAGTCCTCTTGACCACCAGTGTCTGATGAATGAATGAGAGTTATCCTCTGTGTGAATTGCACATGTCTTTTGTCTTTAATAAGGCAGCTGGAAACTGTTGGGGAGTGGGGCAGGCTCACTGGCTTTAAAACGGCAGTGGGAAAATGTCTTGATGGAATATGCTATGGGCTTTAGCTATGTAGTTGTCTACGTGTATACACTGGCTTTAGGCCGAGAGAAAGAGCACGCTGCATACACTCATGCCTGATAGCCCCAGCAGGGACAGGGGAGACTTGTAACCTCCCACACTCACCGACTTTGGTTAGGGTGTGGGAGAACTCCGTGACTGTGCATGTTCACCTGCTTCAGCCAGGGAGTGAGAGAACACAAACTGGCCATGCTCTCCGGCCTCAGCAAAGGCTCAACCACTCTCCCCAACTGTCCCCACAATGCAGTAAGAGGGTGCTGTGTCCAAGTTCATTTCCCTGTGCTTGCAAGTTGTGTGGGGAGTGCAACAATGGCATCCAACAGTTCCTCCATTTCTGGGGATCATCACAACTGTTCCCCAAACCTCTAGCTGATGCCCCAAGATCACCAAATGAATCTCCCACACATACAGCCTAGACATGTTTCAAACTGCAGCATGAGCAAAATAACATGCAAGCCCTTCAAGAGGGGACATTAAGTTTCCTGTAGCACTTTGGTACTCTTGAATGTCAGCCTCATTAGTTCTCTAAGTTAGATGTTCTGGGGGGTCATCTCTTTGGAGCAGATCCTAGGGGCCAGGGTGTCTAAGATGGGCACTAACTGCTTGGTTTTCTGGGAAAAGCACTGATGTGGTGAGTTCCTATTTGTCATCATGCCAAGGATTTTTTTTATTCTTTTTTTTTTTTTGCAAGACTATGTCTCTGCTTTTCCTACCCATTTCAATATTGTCCTTTTATCCTTTGTTGTGGAGAACAGTCCCTGTAGTTTCCAGGTCTTTTTCAGAGGGAAATGACCCATATGTTACTGCAGATTTGGTGTATTTGTTGGAAGAGGTGAGTTCAGGATCTTCCTACAGTACCACCATTTTGTTCCCCCCTTCCTGTAGCTTGGCTTGTAATTCTCTTGATCCTGTATTTTGCAAAACAGAAATTTTTAGTTTTAATGAATTCAAGTATATCAACTGGTGTGTGTGTGTGTGTGTGTGTGTGTGTGTGTGTGTGTGTGAATCATGTCTTTAGTGTTGGATCTAAAATTCATCAGGTAATTAGGTTTTATTCTGTATTGTCTTCTAGAATTTCTATGGCTTTGTGTCTCACGTTTAGGTTGATAATACATTTGAAGTTAACTTTTTGTGAAAGGTGTAAGGTCTGTTTCTAGATTCATTTTCTTTCTCTTTTTTTTTTTCTTTTTTGCATTTGGGTGTCCAGTTGTTCAGGAACCATTTGTTGAAGATCCTATCTTTGCTCCGTTGTATTGACTTTTCTTGTCAAGATCAATTGACTATATTTATAGTTGTCTATTTCAGGGTTCTCTATTCTGTTTCATTAATTTTCATCTATTCTTTCACAATACACCATTTTGATTACTGTAACTTTATAGTATGTCTTGAAGTCAAATACCATCAGTCCTCCAACTTTGTTCTTTATTCAGTATTGTGTGGTTCTTCTGGGTCTTTTTTTCCTCTCTGTATAAACTTTAGAATGTTTCTTGTTATTTTTAAAATAACTTGCTAGGATTTTATTTGAGATTCCATTATATCTATACATCAATTTGGAATGAACTGACATCTTGAACACAGTCAGTCTTCCTATTCATGAACATGGAATATCTCTCCCTTAAGTTCTTTGATTTCATTAATCAGAATTTTGTACTTTTCCTCACACAGATCTTGCACATATTTTGTTACATTTATACCAAAGTATTTTCTTTTGGCGAGTGCTAATGTATTGTATCTTTAATTTCAAATCCCAATTGTTCATCATTGGTTACTGGAGTTTTTGTTGTTGTTGTTGTTGTTCATTCTTTTCTTTTTCCATATAGATGCTCATTATATCTGTGAACAAAAACAATTTTTCTTCCCAATCAGCATACCATTTATTTTTTTGGTTGTTGCCTTATAACATTAACAGTAACTTCCTATGTGATGTTGAAAGGGAGTGGTGAGAGGGGATATTCTTACCTTGAACATGATCTTAGTGAGAAAGCTTCAAGTTTCTCACCATTACATATGATGTAAGTGGTAGGTTTTTTGTAGATAGTCTTATCAAGTTGAGAAAGTTTCCCTCTATTTCTAGCTTACTGAGATAGGTTTTTATTATGAATGAGTGTTGTATTTTCTCATTTTTTTCTCTGTATCCATTGATATTGCCATGTGATTTTCTTTTTCAATTTGCTAAAGTGATACTTTACACTATTTGATTTTTGTTTTTATTATTTTTTTATTATGTTCAATTGGACAACATATAATACACCTTTAGTTTTTGATGTAGTGTTCAACAATTCATTAGTTGTGTATAACCCCCAGTGCTCATCACCACATGTACCCTCCTTAATACCCATCACCCAGTTACCCCATCCCCCCACCCCACTCCCTTCTGTAACCCTCAGTTCATTTCCCAGAGTCCAAAGTCCAGAGTCTCTCATGGTTTGTCTCCCTCTCTGATTTCTTCCCATTCAGTTTTCCCTCCCTTCCCCTATGGTCTTCTGCACTATTCTTTATATTCCACATATGAGTGAAACCGTATGATAATTTTATCCCTCTGCTTGACTTATTTCACTTAGCATAATATCTTCCAGTTCCATCTATATCAATGCAAGTGGTAGATATTAATCCTTTGTGATGGCTGAGTAATATTCCATTTGTATATATGAACCACACTTCTTTATCCATTCATCTCTTGAAGGGCATCTCAGCTCCTTCCACAGTTTGGCTACTGTGGACATTACTGCTATGAACATCAGGATGCAGGTGCCTCTTCTTTTCACTGCATCTGTATCTTTGGGGTAAATACCTAGTAGTGCAATTGCTAGGTTGTAGGGTAGCTCTATTTTTAATGTCTTGAGGAACCTCCATAACTGTTTTCCAGAGTGTGTGTACCAGTCTGCATTCCCACCAACAGTGTAATAGTGTTCCCCTTTCTCCACATCCTTGCCAACATTTGCTGTTTCCTGTCTTGGTAATTTTTTGCCCTTCTAACTGGTGTAAGGTGGTATCTCATTGTGGTTTTGATTTGTATTTCCCTGATGGCTAGTGATATTGAACATTTTTTGGCTAGTGATGTTGAACATTTTTTTCATGTGTCTGTTAGCCATTCATATGTCTTCTTTGGAGAAGTGTCTATTCATGTCTTCTGCCCATTTATTGACTGAATTATTTGTTTTTTGGGTGTTGAGTTTGATAAGTTCTTTATAGATTTTGGATACCAGCCTTTTATCCTCAATGTCATTTGCAAATATCTTGATTTTTAAATGTTGAGCCATCCTTGCATTACAGAGATACATTCCATTTCTTTACAGTGAAAAATTGTTTTAATGTACTGTTGGATTCAATTTGCTAATATGTTGTTGATGATCTTTGCATCTATATTCATGAGGTCTGTGATTTTCTGTTCTGGTAATTTCTTTGTCTTAATTCAGTATGAGGGTAATGCTGGCCTCAAAATGAGTTAGGAAGTATTCTCTCTGTTTCTGGCTTCTGAAAGACAGATTGCAGAGAATTGGTATAATTTCTTCCTTTAATGTTTGGTAGTCTCTTATTATTTTTGATGTTATTGTAAATGAGATTACTTTTTATATTTCTTTTTGGGTTATTTGTTGTTATTGTATATAAATGCAACTGGTATTTGTATGTTGATTTTGTATCCTACAATGTTACTTAATTTGTTTATTAGTTTTAACTGTGTGTGTGTGTGTGTGTGTGTGTGTGTGTGTGTGTAAAGTCTTTAGGGTTTTAAGAGTAGGCCATCTGAGAACAGAGATCATTTTACTTCTTTCCTATTACAGACATTTCTTTTGTTTGTTTTTGCTTCTTTGATTTTTTGCCTGGTTGTTCTTGTTAAAACATTGACTATCGTGCTGAATGAAAGATTTCTTCCTGATAATAGAGGAAAATTTTCAGTCTTCACCATTGAGTATGATGCTCGCCATGGGCTTTTCATCTATGGCCTTTATTATTTTGAAATAGTTTCTTCTATTCCTAGATTTGTTGAGTGTTTATTTTTAAAGATTTATTTATTTATCTCAGGGAGGTCGGGAGGGGCAGAGGGAGAGTGAGAGAGAGAGAGTATATCAAGCAGACTCCCTGCTGAAAATGGAGCCCAGTGCAGGGCTTGATTGTACAACCCTGAGATCATGGCCTGAGCACAAATCAAGAGTTGGAAGCTTAACCAAATGAGCCACTCAGGTGCCCCAATTTTTGAATATTTTTATCATTAAAGAATGTTGGATTTTGTCAAGTAATACTTCTGCATATATTCATATGATCATGCATTTTATTTTATTTTACTTTATTAATTCCATCATACTTAACATACAATGTTATATTTGTTTCAGGTATACAACGTAGGGATTCAACAGTTCCATACATCACCCAGTGCTCATCACACACACACAAAAAGCCCTCCTTAATTTCTATCAACTATTTCACCCATTCCCTCACCCACCCCCCCTCAGGTAACCATCAGTTTGTTCTCAATAGTTAAGAGTATGTTTCTTGGCTTGTTCCTGTCTTTTTTTATTTGTTCATTTCTTTTGTTTCTTACATTCCACATATGAGTGAAATCATATGGTATTTGTCTGACTCCAACAGACTTATTTGAAATAGGATTATACTCTGTAGCTCGATTCATGTCATTGTAAATGGCAAGATTTCATTCGTTTTCTGGCTGGATAGATAGATAGATAGATAGATAGATAGATGATCACTTCTTTCTCCATTTATCTATTGATGGGCACATGGGATGCTTCCGTAATTTGGTTATTTTAAATAATGCTGCTATACATATAGGTGTGGATGTATCCCTCTGAACTAGTGTTTTTTTCCCCTAGGGTAAATAACCGTTAGTGTGATTACTGTAACATAGGGCAGTACTTACCTTCTTGATGAACCTACACACTGTTTTCCACAGTGGTTGCACCATTTTGCATTCCCACCGATAGTGCAAGAGAGTTCTATTTTCTCCACATTCATGTTGACACTTGCTTCTTGAGTTTTGATTTTTAGCCATTTTTACAGCTGTGAGGTGGTATCTCATTGTAGTTTTGATTTGCAATTGCCTCATGATGAGTGATATTGAGCATCTTTTCATGTGTCTGTTAGTGTCATCTGTATGTCTCCTTTCAAGAAATATCTGTTGATTTCTTCTACTCATTTTTTAATTGGATTTTTGGGAGATGTTGAGTTACATAAGTTCTTTAAATATTTTGGATACTAACCTCTTATCAGATGTGTCATTTGCAAATATTTTCTCCCATTTAGTAGGTTACCTTTTATTTTTGTTGATGGTTTCCTTTACTGTAAAGAAGCATTTTATTTTGATATAGTCCAAATAGTTTCTTTTTGTTTTTATTTCCTTTGCTGCAGGAGGCATATCTAGTAAAATATTGCTAGAGCCAATGTCAGAGATATTTCTGCCTTCCAAAACCAATAAAATAGATCAACATCCCAACATATAATAGTGAAGCTTGCAAATTTTAGAGCCAAGGAAGCTATCCTGAAGGCAGCTATGGGGGTAGATTTCTTACTTATGGAGGGCGGAACATGAGAATAACATCAGACCTATCCATGGAATCCTGGTGGGCCAGAAAGGGCTGCCAAGATATATTCAGGGTATTAAATGAGAAGAACACACAGCCAAGAACACTTTCTCCAGCAAGGCTATATCCAGAATGGAAGGTGAGATAAAGAGTTTCCAGGACAAACAGAAAATTAAAAAATTTGTGATCACTAAACCAGCCCTCCAAGAAATACTAAAGGGGATCTTGTAAGCCAAGAGAGACCCCAAGAATAACATAGGCCAGAAAGTAACAGAGACAATCTATAGAAACAGGGATTTTACAGGTAATACAATGGCACTAAATTCATATCTTTCAATACTTACTCTAAATTTAAATGGGCTGAATGCTCCAATAAAAACACACAGAACATCATTGGATAAAAAAGCAGGACCCATCAGTATGCTGTCAACAAGAGACTCATTTTGAAACTAAAGACACCTCCAGATTGAAAGTGAAGGGATGGAGAACAATTTACCATGCTAATGGACCTCAAAATAATGTTTGGGTAGCAATCCTCATATCAACCAAATTAGGTTTTACACCATAAATTGTAATAAGAGATGTAGAGGGACACTATATCATACTTAAAGGATCTATCCAACAAGAAAATGTAACAATTGTAAATATCAATATTGACAATGTGGGAGCTGCCAATTATATAAACTAATTAATAACCAAACTAAAGAAACAGATTGATAATAATACATTAATAGTAGGAGACATCAACACTCCACTCACAGCAATGGACATATCATCCAAGCAAAAGATCAACAAAGACACAAGAGCTTTGAGTGACACATTGAACCAGGTGAACTTCACAGATATACAGAACATTCCATCAAAAAACAACAAAATACACATTCTTCTCGAGTGTACATGGAAATTTCTCCAAAATAGAGTCCATGCTGGGTCAAAAATAAGGTCTCAACTGATACCAAAAGACTGAGATTATTCCCTGAATATTTTCAGACAACAACACTTTGAAACTAGCACTCAATCACAAGAAGAAATTTAGAGGGAATTCAAACACCTGGAGGTTAAAGACCATCCTGCTAAAGAATGAATGTGCCAACCAATAAATTAATGAAAAACTTAACTCCTTGAAACTAATGAGAATGAAAACACATCAGTTCAAAAGCTATGGGACACAGGAAAGGCGGTCCTAAGAGGGAAGTAAGTATATAGCAGTCCAAGCCACTCTCAAGGAATTAGAAAAATCCCAAATGCAAAAGCTAACCTTACACCTAAAGAACCTGGACAAAGAACAGCAAATAAAGCCTGAACCAAGCAGGAGAGGAGAAATAATAAAGATTAGAGCAGAAATCAGTGAAATAGAAACCAGAAGAACAGTAGAACAGATCGATGAAACTAAAAGCTGGTTCTTTCAAAGAATTCATAAAATTAATGAACCTCTGGCCAGACTTATCCAAAAAAAAAAGTAAAAGGACCCAATAAATAAAATCCTGAATGAAAGGGGAGAGATCACGACTAATACCAAGGATAGAAACAATGGTTAGAAATTATGCCAACAAATTAGGCAGTCTGGAAGAAGTGGATGCACTCCTGGAATCTTATAAACTACCAAAATTGAAAAAGGAAGAAATAGACAATCTCTACAGACCAGCAAGGAAACTGAAGCAGTAATCAAAAACTTCACACAAAAAAAGTGTATAAGGCCAGATGGCTTCCCAGGGGATTTCTACCAACATTTAAAGAAGAAATAATATCTACTCTACACAAGCTGTTTCAAAAAATAGAAATGGATAGAAAATTTCCAAACTCTTTCTATGAAGCCAGCATTGCCCTGATCCCAAAATCAGACAAATACCCCATCAAAAATGAGAACTACAGACTAATATCCCTGATGAACATGGATGCCAAGATACTCACCAAGATACTAGCCAACAGCATCCAACAGTACATAGGATTATTCATCACAACCAAGTGGGATTTATTCCTGGGATGCAAGTGTGGGTCAACATTTGCAAATCAATTGACGTGTTACATCACATTAATAAAAGAAAAGACAATAACCATATGATCTTCTCAATTGATGCAGAGAAAACATTTGACAAAACATAGCATCCTTTCTTGATTAAAACTCTTCAGAGTATAGGGAGAGAGGGAACATACCTCAACTTCATAAAATCCATCTATGAAAATCCCAAAGCTAATATCATTCTCAATGGGAAAAAACCGAGAACTTTTCCCTTAGAGTCAGGAACATGAGAGGGATGCCCACTCTCACCACTGTTGTTCAACATAGTACTAGATGTCCTACATTCAGTAATCGGAAAACAAAAAGAAATAAAAGGCATTCAAATTGGCAGAGAAAAAGTCAAAGTCTCACTCTTCACAGATGACATCATACTTTATGTAGAAAATGCAAAGACTCCAAAATTGCTAGAATTCGTACAACAATTCAGAAATGTGGCAGGATACAAAAATAAATGCACAGAAATCAGTTGCTTTTCTATATACTAACAATGTAACTGTAGAAATAGAAATTAGGGAATCAATTCCATGTACAATAGCACCAAAAAACCATAAGATAGCTAGGAATGAACCTAACCAAAGAGGTAAAGGATCTGTACTCTATAAACTACAGAACACTTATGAAAGAAATTGAGGAAGACATAAAGAGATGGAAAAAGATTTCATGCTCATGGATTGGAAGAATAAACATGGTAATGTCTATACTGCCCAGAGCAATCTACACATTCAGTGCAATCCCTATCAAAATACCATCGACATTTTTCACAGAGTTGGAAGAAATAATCCTAAAATTTGTATGGAATCAGTAAAGACCCCAAATCCCCAGGGGAATGTTAAAAAGGAAAACCAAAGTTGAGGGCAACACAATGCCTGACTTCAAGCTATATTACAAAGCTGTGATCGTCGAGACAGTATGGTACTAGCACAAAAACAGATATATAGATCAATGGAACAGAACAGATCTATCCCATTCCCCTAACCCCCTGGGATAGACCGGTGATGGGTAGTAAGGAGGGCACGTATTGCATGGTGCACTGGGTGTTATACACAACTAATGAATCATCGAGCCTTACATCGGAAACCGGGGATGTACTGTATGGTGACTAAAATAATATAATAAAAAATCATTTAAAAAAAATAAAATAAAATAAAATAAAATAAAATAAAATTCCGCAATCTTCTGAAAAAAAAAATGGAACAGAACAGAGAGCCCAGAAATGGACCCTCAACTCTGTGGCCAAGTAATCTTCAACAATGCAGGAGAATAGCCAATGGAAAAAAAGCCAGTCTCTTCAATAAATTCTGGGAAAATTGGACAGCCACATGCAGAAGAATGAAACTGGACCACTCTCTTACACCATACACAAAGATAAACTCAAAAGGATGAACTATCTCAATGTGAGACAGGAATCCATCAAAATCCTAGAGGAGAACACAGGTAGAAACCTCTTTGACATCAGCCACAGCAACTTCTTTCAAAACACATCTCCAAAAGCAAGGGAAACAAAAGCAAAAATGAACTATTGGGACTTCATCAAGATAAAATTTTCTGTGTAGCAAAGGAAGCAATCAACAAAACTAAAAGGCAACCCATGGAATGGGAAAATATATTTGCAAATGACGTTATAGATAAAGGGCTCGTATCCAAGATGTATGAAGATCTCAAACTGAACACCCAAAAAACAAAGAATCCAGTCAAGAAATGGGCAGATGACATGAATAGACACTTCTCCAAGGAAAACATACAAATTGCCAAAAGACACATGAAAAAATGCTCCACATCAACTTGCCATCAGGGAAATAGAACTGAAAACCACAATTCGAGACCACCTTACACTGGTCAGAATGGCTAAAGTTAACAAAATGTGGAACAACATATGTTGGCGAGTATGTGGAGAAAGGGGAACCCTCTTACACTGTTGGTGGGAATGTAAGCTTGGTATAGCCACTCTGAAAAACAGTATGGAGATTCCTCAGGTTGTTAAAAGTAGAAGTATCCTACAACCCAGAAATTGCACACTAGGTATTTACCCCAATGATACAGATGTAGTGAAAAGAAGAAATACATGCACCCAAATGTTCATAGCAACAATTTCTACAACAGCCAAACTGTGGAAGGAGCTGAGATGAATGGATAAAGAAGCCATCAGAATGAGTATCTACCATTTACATCAACATGGATGGAACTGGAGGGATTATGCTAAATATAAGCCAATCAGAGAGAAACAATTATCATACGGTTTCACTCATATGTGGAACATAAGGAATAGTGCAGAGGACAATAAGGGTGTGGGGGGAACTGAATGGGAGGAAATCAGAAATGGAGACAAACCATATGAGACTCCTGACTCCGGGAAACAGAGAGTTTTAGTAAGGGAGGTGGGTGAGGGGGATGGGGTAACTGGTGATGGGCATTAAAGAGGGTGCATGAAACAATGAGCACTGTGTGATTTACTCGACTAATGAATCACTGAACATTATATCAAAAACTAGTGATGTAGTATACCTTGGCTAATTGAATTTAAATAAAAAATTTAAAACAATAAAATTAAAATAAAAATAAAACCTATTTTGTCTGATATAAATAGTGTTGCCTAGGCCTTCTTTCAACATCCGTTTGCATGATAAATGTTTCTTCTTCCCATTTTTAATCTGTAGGTGTCTTTAGGTTTAAAATGAATATCCTGTATGAAACAGATAAATGATTGTTCTTGTGTATAGAAATGCAAGAGATTTCTCTATGATTATTTTGTATCATGCAACTTCACTGAATTTGTGTATAAAGTCTAGCAAATTTTTGTAGTGTCTTTCATGTTCTGTATAGTTTATCATGTTTTTTGCTACTGCTGAAAGTTTTACTTCTTCTATGTTGATTTGAATGCATTGTCTTTTTTCCCCCCTGTCTGGTTGTTGTGGCTAGGACATTAAGTACTATGTTAAAGTACAGTGTGAGAGTGGACATCCTTATCTTGTTCCTGACCATGGAGGAAAAAGCTTTCATTTTTCCATTGAGGATTATATTAGATGTGGGGTTTTAATTTATGGCTTTTACTAGGTTTAGGTATATTCCCTCTAAACCTACCTTGTTGGTGTTTTTTTTTAAAATCATAAATCTATGTTGAATTCTCAAATGCTTTTTCTGTATCTATTGAAAGGATCAAATTGTTCTTATCCTTTAATTAATGTGGTGTCATGCTGATTGATTTGTGAATATTGAGCACCCTTTCAAACAATAAATAAATTGCACTTGATTTTAGTGAATGATTTATTAAATGTATTGTTGGATGTGGTTTGCCAGTATTATATTGACAATTTTCGCATCCATAATCATCAGGGATATTGGCCTATATTTCTCTTTTTAAGTGGAGTCTTTTGGTACCTGGGAAATGCTGGCCTCATAGAATGAATTTGGAAATTTTCCTTCCTTTCCTATATTTTGGAATAGTTTGACTAGAATAGGTATTAGCTCTTCATTAAATATTTGTTAGAATTGGGCTGTGAAGACTTCTGGCCTTGTACTTTTGTTTGTTGGGAGATTTTTTATTAACTAATTCAATGTATTTGTTGGTTATTGGTCTGTTCAAGTTCTCTATATCTTCCTGTTTCCTTTTTTGTAGTTTATATGTTTTTAGGTTATTATCCATTTCTCCCAGATTCCCCAATTTGTTGTCATATAGTTTTTCATAATATTCTCTTTGAATTGTTTGTATTTCTATGGTGTTTGTTGTTATTTTTCCACTCTCATTTGTGATTTTATTTATTTGGGTCCTTTATCTTTCTTTTGATAAGTTTAGCTGCGTGGTTATCAATTTTGTTAATTCTTTCAAAGAACCAGCTCCTGGCTTCATTGACATGTTCTATTGGTTTTGTTTGTTTTTGTTCTTTTTTTTTTTTTTTACTTTCTATATAATTTATTTTTGCTGTCATCATCAATTATTTCCTTTCTTCTGTTGGCTTTAAGCTTCTTTTATTGTTTTTCTAGATCTTTTACATTGTTTACTTGAGATTTTTCTTGCTTCTTGAGGTAGGCTTATATTGCTATATACTACCCTCTTAGGGCCACTTTGGTTGCATCCCAAAGGTTTTGGACTGTTGTGTTTTCATTTTCATTTATTTCCATGTATTTTTTTAAAAAATTTCTTCTCTGATCTCCTGGTTGACCCACTTATTATTTAGTAGAATGTTGTGTAACTCCCATGTATTTGTGGTCTTTCCCAATTTTTTTCTTATGCTTTCCTAGATTCATAGTGTTCTGGTCAGAAACAATGCATGATACAACGTCAATCTTTTTGTATTTGTTGAGGCCTGATTGTGTCTGAAGACATGATGTGTTCTGGATGATGATTCTTTTTTTTAAGATTTTATTTATTTATTTGACAGAGAAAGAGAAAGAGTGCAAGTAGGCAGAGCATCAGGCAAAGGGAGAAGGAGAAGCAGGCTCCCCACTGAGCAGAAAGCCCAATGCTGGGCTCCATCCCAGGACCTTGGGATAATGACCCAAGCTGAAGGCAGATGCTAAACTGACTCAACCACCCAGATGTACCCTGGATAATGTTTCATGTGCACTTGAAGGGAATGTGTATTCTCCTGCTTCAGGATGGAATGCTCTGAATATATCTGTTAAGTCCATATGGTTGAGTGTGTCATTCAAAGCCATTGTTTCCTTGTTGATTTTCTGTTTAGATGATCTGTCTGCTGATGTAAGTGGAGTGATAATGTTCCCTACTATTACTGTAGTGTTATCACTGAGTTCCTTTATGTTTGTTATTAGTTGTTTTATATTTGTTCCTCCCATGCTGGGTGCATAAATATTTATAATTGTTATATATTTTTGTTGGATTGTCCCCTCTATGATTATATAGTGATCTTCTTTGTCCCTTGTTTTATAGCCTTTGTTTTATTTATTTTTTAAATGTATTTTTATTATGTTATCTAGTCACCATATAGTACATCACTGGTTTCTGATGTAAAGTTTGATGATTCATTAGTTGCGTGTAACACCCAGTGCACCATGCAACATGTACCCTTCTTATACCGATCACCAGTCTATACCATTCCCCCACCACCCCCGAAGCCCTCAGATTGTTTCTCAGAGTCCATTACTCTCATGATTCACTCCCCCTTCTGATTATACCCCCTTTCTTTATCCATTTCTTCTCCTAATGATCTTCTTACTTCTTATGTTCCATAGATGAGAGAAATCGTATGATAATTGTCTTTCTCTGCTTGACTTAGATCACTTAGCATTATCTCCTCCAGTGCAGTCCATGTTGCAGCAAATGTTGAGAAATCATTCTTTCTGATAGCAGAGTAATATTCCATTGTATATATGGACCACAACTTCTTAATACACTCATCTGTTGAAGGGCATCTCGGTTCCTTCCAAGATTTCGCTATTGCGGACAATGTTGCTATGAACATTGGGGTGCATATGGCCCTTCTCTTCACTACATCTGTATCTTTGGGGTAAACACCCAGTAGTGCAATGGCTGGATCATAGGGTAGCTCAATTTTTAACTTTTTAAGGGACTTCAACACTGTTTTCCAGAGTGGCTGTACCAACAGGCATTCCCACCAACAATGTAGGAGGGATCCTCTTTCTCCACATCCTCTCCAGGAATTGTTGTTTCTTGCCTTGTCAATTTTTGCCATTCTAACTGGCATAAGGTGGTATCTTAGTGTGGTTTTGATCTGAATTTCCCTGATGGCTAATGATTTTGAACATTTTTTCATGTGTCTGTTAGCCATTTGTATGTCATCATTGGAAAAGTGTCTGTTCATATGTTCTGCCCATTTTATGATTTGTTTATTTGTTTCTCGTGTATTGAGTTTGAGAAGTTCTTTGTAGATCTTGGATACCAGTCTTTTATCTGAAGTATCATTTGCAAATATATTCTCCCATTCCGTGGACTGCCTCTTAGTTTTTTTGACTGTTTCCTTGGCTGTGCAAAAGCTTTTGATCTAGATGAAGTCCCACAACTTCATTTTATCTTTTGTTTCTCTTGTCTTTGGAGATGTGTCATGAAAAAGGTTGCTTTGGCTGATGTCGTAGAGGTTGCTGCCTATGTTCTCCTCTAGGATTTTGATGGATTCCTGTCTCACATCGAGGTCTTTCATCCATTTGGAGTTTATCTTTGTGTATGGTGTGAGAGAGTAGTCAAGTTTCATTCTTTTGCATCTAGCTGTCCAATTTTCCCAGATTCATTTATTGAAGAGACTGTCTTTTTTCCACCAGATGTTTTTTCCTGCTTTATCAAAGATTAGTTCCCCAAAGACCCGAGGGTCCATTTCTGGGTTCTCTATTCTGTTCCAGTGGTCTATGTGTCTGTTTTTGTGCCAGCACCATGCTGTCTTTGTGATCACAGCTTTGTAGTACAGCTCGAAATCCGGCATTGTGATGCCCCAGCTTTGTTTTCCCTTTTCAGCAGTTCCTTAGAAATTCGGGGCCTTTCCTGGTTCCATACAAATTTAAGGACTATTTGTTCCAGTTCTTTGAAAAATGCCATTGGTATTTTGATCAGGATAGCATTGAAAGTGTAGATTGCTGTGGGTAGCATGGACATTTTAACTATGTTAATTCTTCCGATCTGTGAGCATGGAATATTTTTCCATCTTTCTGTGTCTTCCTCAATGTCTTTCAAGAGTGAATTATAGTTTCTAGAATATAGATCCTTTATGTCTCTGGTTAAGTTAATTCCAAGATAACGTATGGTTTTTGGTGTTATTGTAAATGGGAATGATTCCCTAATTTCTCTTTCTTCAGTCTCATTATTCGTGTATAGAAATGCAAATGATTTCTGAGCATTGATTTTGTATCCTGCCACATTACAGAATTGCTCTGTAACTTCTAATAGTTTTAGAGTGGATTCTTTTGGGTTTTCCATATAGAGTATCATGTCATTTGCGAAGAGAGATATTTTGTCTTCTTCTTTGCCGATTTGGATACCTTTGATCCCTTTTTGTTGTCTGATTGCAGTTGCAAGGACTTCTAGTACTATGTTGAATAATAGTGGCGAGTGTGGGCATCCTTGTCGAGTTCCTGATCTCAAGGGAAAGGCTTCCAGCTTTTCCCCATTGAGAATGATATTTGCTGTAGGTGTTTCATAGATGGATTTTATGAGATTGAGGAATGTACCCTCTATCCCTACACTCTGAAGGGTTTTAATCATGATAGGATGCTGGGTTTTGTCAAATGCTTTTTCTGCATCTATTGAGAGAATCATATGATTTTTGAATTTTTCTTTCTAGATAAAATCTAAGACACCGATTGATTTGCGACTGTTGAGCCACCCTTGCATCCCAGGGATGAATCCCACTTGGTCATGATGGATAATCCTTTTAATGTACTGGTGGATTCTATTAGCCAGGATCTTGTTGAGAATTTTGGCGTCCATATTCATTAGGGAAATCATTGTGTAATTCTTTTTGATGGGGTCTTGGCCTGGTTAGGGGTTCAAGGTAATATTGGCCTCATAGAATGAGTTTGGTAGCTTTCCTTCTGTTTTTATTTTTTGAAATAGTTTTAGATGAGTAGGTATTATTTCTTCTTTGAATGTTTGGTAGAATTCCCCAGGAAAACCCTGCGGGCCTGGAGTTTTGTTATTTGGAAGGTTGTTTTTATCACTGACTCAATCTCTTCATAATTAATTGGCCTGTTGAAAAAATCAATTTCTTCCTGTTTCAGTCTTGGTAGTTTATAGGTTTCCAGGAAGGCCTCCATCTCTTCCAGATTGCTTAATTTATTGGCATAAAGCTGGTGATAAAAGTTTCTAATAATCCTTCCAATTTCATTGGTTTTGGTTGTGACCTCTCCCTTTTCATTCATAATTTTATTAATTTGGGTCCTTTCTCTATTCTTTTGGAAAAGTCTTGCCAGTGGTCTGTCAATTTTATTGATTCTCTCAAAGAACCAGCTTCTAGTTCTGTTGATCTGCTCTGCTGTACTCCTGGTTTCTAATTCATTGATCTCTGCTCTAATCTTGGTCAACTGCTTCCTCATGCGTGGATTAGGTCTGTCCCTCTGTTGCTGTTCCAGCTTCTTGAGCTGAGAATATAAAAACTGCATTTTAGATTTTTCTATTCCTTTGAGTGAGGCTTGGATGGCTATGTATTTCCCCCTTACGACTGCCTTTGCACTGTCCCATAGGTTTTGGACAGTCGTATTTTCATTCTCGTTGGTCTCCATCAATTGTTTAAATTGATTTTTGATTTCCTGGTTTATCAAATCATTCCTGAGCAGGATGGTTCTTAGTCTCCATGTGTTTGAGTTTCTTCTAAATTTTCCTTTGTGGTTGATTTCCAATTTCAAAGTGTTGTCATCTGAGAATATGCAGGGAATAATTTCAGTCTTTTGCTATCAGTTGTGTCCTGTTACGTGTTCCAGAACATGGTCTATTCCTGAGAATGTGCCATGGGCATTAGAATATAATGAGTATTCTTTGGTTCTGGGGTGTAGTGTTCTATATATATCTATGAGGTCCAACTCGTCGAGTATGGCATTCAAAGCTTTTGTTTCTATGTTGGTTTTCTGCTCCGGTGCTCTGTCTACTGCTGATAGTGGAGTGTTGAGGTCCCCTACTATTAACCTTTTTTTTATCTATATGTCTCTTTATTCTGGTTAAGATTTGGCTTGTGTATCTTGCTGCTCCCCTGGTTGGGGCATAGGTATTTATAATTGTCATATCCACTTGTTGGATACATCCTTTAAGGATAATATAGTGCTCTTCTGTGTCTCTAGCTGTAGTCTTTAGTTTAAAATCCAATCTGTCTGATATGAGAATTGCAACCCCAGCTTTCTTTTGAGGTCGATTGGTGTGAAAGATGGTATTCCATCCCTTTACTTTCAGTCTGGATGTATCTTTGGGTTCAAAATGAGTCTCTTGTAGGCAGCAAATGCATGGGTCATGGCTTTTTATCCAATCTGCAACCCTGTGGCGTTTTATGGGAGCTCTTAGGCCATTTACATTGAGACTGAATATTGAGATATATGATTTTAATGATGGCATGTTGCCAGTAAAGTGTTTGTTTCTATTGATTGTGTCTTTCTGTTCTGTATTACTCTTGGGGCCTTTTTACCTTTATAGAACCCCCCTTAATATCTCCTGTAGGGCTGGTTTCTTGGTTACGAAATTGGTCAATGGCGATTCTGAAAGGTCTTTATTTCTCGATCAATTCTGAATGACAGCCTTGCTGGATAAAGGATCCTTGTCTGCATGTTTTTCTCTGAACGAGCTTTAAAAATGCCCCCCCCCCCCACCCTTTCTCTCATTCTAGGTCTGTGTAGACAGGTCTGACATAATTCTGATACCTTTGCCTTGGTACGTGAGAAATTTCTTTGCCCTGGCCACTTTCAATACTGTATCCTTGGATCTAATATTTGCGAACTGCACTATGACGTGATGTGGCGTAGGTTTGTCGTGGTTGAGCTTCGTAGGGTCCTCTCTCTCTCGGACAAAGATGTTTGTTTCCCTTGCTAGATTAGGGATGTTTTCAGCTACAATTTGTTCAAATATCTCTTCTAGACCTCTGTTTTTCTCCACCCCCTCGGGGATGCTGATGATTGTGACATTGGAACGTTTCATTGAGTCAGTAATTTCCCGTTACCTACCTTCTTGAGAATGGATTTTTTTGAGTCCAGTTTTAGTTTTCTCTTCTACTAACCCATCCTCCAATTCGCTGATACGTTCTTCTGCCTCATTCACCCTGCCTGTCAGAGCCTCTAGTTTTGACTGCGTTTGGCTCATAGAATTTTTAATTTCTGCCAGATTCGCTCTCATTTCCACACTTAGAGATTCTATATTCTCATTAACATTTTTGTTAATACTTTTTCCTTAGTACGCGTCATCTTGACCATTACTCTGAATTCCATTTCTGATAATTTGTTTATATCCATATCCATTAGTTCTGTGGCAGAGGCCACAGACTCATTGTCTTTTCTTTGCTGGGAGGGATTTCTCCCTCTCATCATTCTGATATGGAGAGGTTGCAGGGTTGTCCAGACCCCAAGTTATTGACTGGGACCCAGGCTGTGCGCCCTTGTTTTATAGGGTTCTTAGGGATGTGAGCTTCTTGATTTTCCAGCCTGCCTTCTGGGGGAGGGGCTTACCATACCAATACTCAGGCAACCCTGTTTGGGGAGAGTCTCCCTGTCCCCTGCGAGGGGGAATGGTGGGCACATTGTCAGCCGGTCTTTCCAGGCTTTTGTTCTCTGGTGGCTTTCCCTGGCAGTTTGCTGGGCCTCTTCTGAGAGTCAGAGCAGCAGTGGCCGAATCTCAGCCTCTGTCTCAGAACAGAGGGATCGCAGACCAGTCTCCACTGATGTTCTGGCCACTTTACCTCTGTTTCTGTTGGTGCTGCTCAACCGTGCAGCATCCCTGGATATGCGCCCCACACCCGGTGTCCCAGCCCTCACTTCCAGGGCCGGCGTGTCTCTCTCCTTTGTTTTTTTAACACTGTCAGCCTACAGCTGCCAGCCGCCCCCGCGCCTCTGGTGTCAGTCTGGTTCCAGTGAGCACACCAGAGCTCCGTTTCAGTCTGGTGGCACGCGTTCCCCAGCTCATGGTCTCAGTGTGCTCTCTAGCAGGTGCTGGTCCACGAGTTCGCCCGCTCCCCCGTTCAGGTGGCTACCGCTTCTGATCTGTGTGTGGTTTCATGGCTCCCCACTTCATACCTCAATACTCAGCGCTGGAGACATTCATTTGTAGAGATCCAGATGTATCTTCCTGTGTCTCAGGCTGATTCCATGGATGTTCAGCCTGGTCTGGCACCTCTCCGACTGTACTCAGGGGACTGGCTGAAAAAGTGGTCCCCTACTCCTCCGCCATCTTAACTCCGACCCCCCTATAGTCTTTGTTTTATAGTCTAGTTTGTCTAAAGTGAGTATTGTTACTCTGTCTCATTTGACATCCATTTGCATGAGAATGTTTCTCCATTTCCTCACTTTCAATCTGTCTTTATGTCTAAAATATGTCTCTTGTAAGCAGTATATATATACATGGGTCTTGTTGTTTTAACCATTCTGACACACTATGTCTTTTCATTGGAACATGTATTCCATTTGCATGCAAAGTAATTATTGAGAGATATGTATTTACTGCCATTTTATTTCTTGTTTTGTTATTGTTTCTGGAGACTTTCTCTGATCCTTTCTTTTCTTTGTCCCTTTTGGTGTCATATTTCTTGCAGGACTGGTTTAGTGGTCATGAACTCCTTTAGTTTTTGTTTTGTTTTGTTTTGTTTTGCAAAATTCTTTATTTCTCCTTCTATTCTGAATGATAGCTGTGCTGGATAGAATAATCTTGGCTGTGGATTTTTCCCACTAACACTTTGAATATATCATGCCACGGCCTTCTCTGTGCATTTTTTTTTGTGTGTGAAATCCCCACCACTTCTTATTGGTCTTTCCTTGTTATTTAAGGACTTGTTTTGTCTTGCTGCATTTAAGATTTTTTCTTTATCAGTATATTTTGCAAATTCAATTACATTATGTATTGGTGTGTGTCTGCTTTTGTTGATTTTTATGGGAGTTCTCTCTCTCTCCTTGATTTGAATGGTTGTTTCTTTTCCCAGATTAAGCAAGTTTTCAGCTATTATTTCCTCAAATAAATCTTCTGCCCTCTATTCTTTTTCTTCTTTTGGAGCTCCTGTAATATGAATGTTATCATGTTTGATGGAGTCATCGAGTTTCTTAAGACTATTCTCATGTTCCATAATTCTTTCTCTCCTTTGACCAGCTGCATTACTTTCCATTATTTTGTCTTCTGTGTCACTAATTTATTCCTCTGCTTCTTCGAGCTTGATGTTTTCATTGCATCAAGCCTGCTTCCCATATCGTTTATTGGACCCTTCATCTCTGATTTCTTTTTTTTTTTTAAAGATTTTTTATTTATTTATGTGACAGAGAGACAGCCAGCGAGAGAGGGAACACAAGCAGGGGAAGTGGGAGAGGAAGAAGCAGGCTCATAGCAGAGGAGCCCGATGTGGGACTCGATCCCGGCACGCCGGGATCACGCCCTGAGCTGAAGGCAGACGCTTAACGACTGCACTACCCAGGCGCCCCTCTGATTTCTTTTAACTCTTCTATTTCTATGGTAAAGGTTTCTCTTATGTCTTCTATTCTTTTCTCAAACCCTGTGAATATCCTTATAACTGTTGCTTTATATTGTCCATCAGGCATGTTACTCATATATTTTCTGCTTAGATATCTGGCCTTGGCCTTATTTTCTTTCATTTGGGATAAATTCCTCCATATTGACATTTGTCTAAGTCTCTCCCTTCTGTGTGTTAGAAAAGACTGTTTTGTTTTCTGCTCCCTTATGAAGAAGTGGTCGTGTAGTATCCAAGTCCTGGTGCTTCAGGGAATGCCTCTAGCATGTGCTGTGTGTGCTTTTCTGTTGTGTTTTGGATGTTATATCCTTCAGGCCAGTCATCAGAAGAAGCTCTCTTTGCCTGCTGTGAGCAGTGCTTTGTCCTTGGTCTGAATCTGGTGAGTTTTAACTAGGTGTTCTCTGGTCTGCTTGTGAAATGAGTTCTGATACTACTTCCAGAAAGACTGAGGCCCCACTAAAGTCTCTGGTTGAGAGATGTGGTATGGGCAAGTGTTTCTGCTGGTATTCTGGGGGAGGGGCCAGCTATTTTAAGTATACTCAATATGGTAAAGGAAAGTATGTCTAAAAATATAAGGGATGGTATTAAGACAGTATCTTACCAAATTGAAAACATCAATAAAGAGAGAAATTGTAAAGAGGAATCAAATAGAAATTTTAAAGTTGAAAAGCAAAATAACTGAAATAAAAAATTCACGGGAGGCCCTCAACGGTAGATTTAGGCAGGCAAAAAAAGAATAAATTTGAACATAAAACATTGAGATTATCCAGTTGAGTAAAAGAAAGGAGAAAAAACCAAACTAAACAGAGCCTAAGAGTATCATGGTACATTACTGATATTGTCAAAAACTGCCTAATGGAAAATCCAGAAGGCAAGGAAAGACAGAGGCAGGAAATGTATTTGAAAAAAAAATGAAGGAAAAAATTCAATTTCATGATATCCATGAATTTATGCATCCAAGGTACTCAGGAAATTTCAAAGAAGATAAATTCAAAGATATCCAGACCTAGACACATCATTATCAAACTTTTGACAACTATGCCTAAAGAAAACCTTGAAAACAGCAAGGAAGAACTGCCTCTTTCCATACAAAATTTCATTAATATGATTATTGGCTTGTTACTCATCTGAGATACCATGGTAGAATGAAGATAGTGGGAAGACATATTCAAAGTTCTGGGAAAAAAAATCTTTCCACCAAGAATTCTATAACCAATATTATCCCTCATAAACAGATGGCAGATGAATAATTTAAAAGCAAAATTTATAAAGAAAGAAAGAAAAATTGAGGAAATCATCACTAGTAGACCTTCCTTACAAGAAATGCTAAAGGGAGTCTTTCAGGCTGGAAAAAAAAAGTCAGTAGACAGTAACTCAAGTCCTCATAAAGAATGAAAGGATATCAGGAAAGTTAAAGGGAAAATATAAACGTTTGTATTAATATATTTTTATTCATAACTCATTTTTTTTCATTTGATTTAAAATACAATTACAAGAGGCAATAATTATAAATCTAGTTTGATGGACACACCAATTATATGGATGCAGTCTGTGACAATAACAGCAGCAGTAGAAGGGGAGGAATGGGGATATACAGAAGTACAGTTTTTGTAGTTTTTGTACATTATTGAGCTTAAGTTGGTATTTTTTAAAATTATTTTTTAAGAGAGAGTGAGAGAGCAAGAAAGTGCAAGGAGAGGGAGAGAAGCAGACTGTCCACTGAGCATGAAGTCAGTCACAGGGCTCAATCTCGAAACCTTGAGATTGTAACCTGAGCCAAAATCAAAAGTTGGATGCTTAACTGTCTCAGCCACTCAAGCGCCCTGAGCTTAAGTTGCATTAATGACAAGTATATAGGCATACATTAAGATGTTAATTGAAACCTTTAGGGCAACCACTAAAAATTAAGTTTAATGTATAAGTAAAAATGGAAAAAAAGAAGGAAATCAAAATGGTTCACTTGAAAATACACATCTAATGCAAAACATGGCAGTAATGGAGGAATTGAGGAGTAAAGACATCTTTGTGGGCTAAACTGTGTCTCCCAAAACAAGACCTACTCCCTGGCACCTATGAATGTAACCTTATTTAGAAATAGGATCTTTGCAGATATAATCTAGTTAAGATAAGGTCATGCTGGATTTCAGTGGGCTCTAAACTAATGACTAGTGTCCTTATAAGGTGAGGTAAATTTGGAAAGAGCACAGAGAAGATGCTATATGACTACTGTGGCAGATATTGGGATGATGGATCTATAAGTAATGAAACACCATGAATTGCAACTGCCAGAAGCTGGGAAGAGGCAAAAAAGGATTCTCCCTTAGAACTTTCAGAGTGAAGATTGCCATGTTCATAACTTGATTTATGACTTCCAAATTCCAAAACAGTGAGACAAATGAATTTCTCTTATTTTAACTTATCCAAGTTTGTGATACTTTCTTATGGCAACCCAAGGAAATTTAATAGACATATATATTAAAAAAGAGCAGAATGTCAGGGATCCAGCAAGAAACACCCCCATCTGTGCCTTCAGAGATCTTGAAAGGGCTCCAGCCTCTGCCAGTAGCAGTACAGCAACAGTCATAAAGGTGCAGGGACCCAGCAAAAAATACTCCTGTGCTGCTGGAGACCCTGAAAGGGCCCTATACTTCTCCATGAGTATTTTTGCATGCCCATGGACCCTGTGGGAGACACACATCTGTACCTCTAGAGATCCTGAAGCTGCTCTATACTTGGCTCTGGCCCTTAGGAGAACTGCCATCCCAGGATCTCAACAGGAAACATGCTTAGTAGTATCCATAGAAGCCAACTTTTGACTGAAGATCCAGACATGAACCTGTGGCTCATCTCCAACTCCTCCCAGCCACTGTCCATGGGTATTTCTGCCCACTCAGAGTCCCACCAAGAAATGCACCCATCTTTGCCCCTGGGGGTAAAACCAAGGTAACCTCAGTCCAAATGCAAATCCTGAAAGGTACTGTCTCAACTACAGCCCTTCTCAACCATTTTTCAAGAGACTTTTTCTCACCCATGGACCTGAGAGGAGACATATTCACCCATGTCTCCAGAGCCAGGCCTCAGACCTCAATCTTAGCTGTGCACCCTGAACCAGACTTGAGACGTTACTCTAGCCCCTCTTAGCCACAGTATAAGGTCAATGATGCCTGCCCAGAGACCTAAGTACTTGTAGAAGCCCTTATGGAGACCTTATGGTCTCTCTTAGGAGACTCTTTCCTAAGACTTATACCCATCAATGCATCTGGTAACAGAATTGTTGTCTAAGCATCCAAATGTGGATACTAAAGCAGACTCTTATCCCAGTTCCATACTACTTAACAAGGTCCTGGAGGCAATCTTTTACACTCAACAACCAGACAGGATTCATGCCCACTCAGGCCCATGGTAGCAAGCCCACAAAACCACAGATCCCACTGTGGACCCAGCAACAGGATTCTGACTCAGATCAAACAAAGCATGACTGCAATTCCAAAGGTAATACGATTAGCTTAGGGAGTCAAGAAAAGGCCTTTACCTGACAAAACCAACCAGTACAAACTGGAAGAGTGTTTGATCCTTCCCATGGATAGACACTAATGTAAGGCACAAATAAATGAAAAAGATAGTCTATGTTCTTAAGTTGGGAAAATTAATATTCTGAAAATGTCTATACTACTAAAAATGATGTATAGATTAAGTGCAATCTCATCAAAATTCCAATGACATTTTTCACAGAAATAGAAAAAGACAATCCTAAAATTCATATGAAGCCACCCAAATAGCAAAAGCAATCTTGAAAAAGAAGAACAAAACTGAAGGCACAACAATTCCAGAACTAAAACTATATTATAAAGCTATAGTAAGCAGAACAGTATATACTGGCATAAAAACAGACTTATAAAGTGATGTAACAGAAGGAAGAGCTCAGAAATAAAACCTCACACACACAGTCATTAATCTATAACAAGGTTGTTAAGAATATGCAATGGGAAAATGAGAATCTCTTAAATGTATGGTGCTAGGAAAACTGTATATCCACATGTAAGAAAGTAAAATAAAATTAGATAATTTCCTTATGCCATATACAAAAATGAACTCAAAACAAAATAAAGACTTACACTTAAGATCTGGCATTATAAAACTCCTACATGAAAAGATAGGGAAAAAACTACTTGACATTGGTCTTGGCAATGATTTTTTTGGGGGGTGGTATATGAAACCAAAACACAGGCAACAAAAGTAAAAATAAACAAGTGAGACAACATCAAAATAAAAAGCTTCTGCACAACAAAAGAAACAATCAACAAAATGAAAAGACAAGCTATGGATGGAAGAAAATATTTTCAAACTATAAATCTGATAAAAGGTTAGTATCAAAAATATATAAGGAACTCATAAACTCAACTGCAAACAAATAATCTAATTTAAAAATTGACAAAATTGCTTGAATAGACATTTTCCTAACAAAGACATATAAATGATAAACAAGTACAAGAAAAAGTGCTCAACATCACTTAATCATCAGGGAAATACAAATCAAAACCACAATGAAATATCACCTAACATCTATTAATATGGCTAGTATCTCATAATGACAAGAGGTAAGAACTATTGGTGAAAGTGTGGAAAAAAGGAAACCTTTGTACACTGTTGGTGAGATTGTAAATTGTACAAGAATTATAGAAAACAGTACGGGGCTTCCTCAAAAAATTAAAATAGAACTACCATACAATCCAGTAATAACACTTGTTGGTATGTGTCTAAAAGAAATAAAATTAGTATCTTAAGAGATATTTGCACTCCCATGTTCATTGCAGTGTTATTTAGTAGTCAAGTCTAGCAAACAACCTAAGTGTCTGTCAACAGATAAATAT